>NC_135313.1:96338607-96478607 GCF_048772815.1 Callospermophilus lateralis
TTGATATCTATCCCGTTAAAATGTGTGTGAAGATAGATACATCGAAATTAAATGCTCTAACGTCCAGATCACCTAAATTTTTTTTTTCTAAATTATGTAGTTACTTTCACTTCTACAAAAAGAATTATTCTTATTCAATAAGAAGTCCACCTATGTTTAAAGGTTCCACTTTTTCCATTAAATGGTGCCGCTCCATAGACAAAAAGCATAAGAATGATAGAGAAGAAATAGAATGTTTCTTTTTTGTTGCATTTTAAGCTGGGTATATTTTTTTTTTTTTTCTTAAACCAACATTTTTTTAATTTTTTTTAAATTTTTTTATTTTTTATTTATTTATTTATTTTTATTTTTTCATCTTTCATACATTTGATTCAAGTGAGTTACGCATTTCCATTTTTACCCCAAATACAAATTGCAGAATCACATCAGTTACACATTCACAATGTTTACATAATGCCATATTAGTGACTGTTGTATTCTGCTGTCTTTCCTATCCGCTACTATCTCCCCTCCCCTCCCCTCCCATCTTCCCTCTCTACCTCATCTGTTGTTGTTCCGTTCTCTCCCTTCCCTCCCTCTTTCCCCTCACAACCTCATATATGTGATTTCGTATAACGATGAGGGTTTCCTTCCGTTTCCATGCAATTTCCCTTCTCTTTCCCTTTCCCTCCCATCACTCATCTCAGTTTAATGTTAATCTTTTCCTCATGCTCTTTCCCCCTGTTCAGTTCTTAGTTGCTCTCCTTAAATCAAAGAAGACATTTGGCATTTGTTTTTTAAGGTTTGGCTAGCTTCACTTAGCATAATCTGCTCTAATGCCATCCATTTCCCTGCAAATTCCATGATTTTGTCATTTTTTAGTGCTGCATAATACTCCATTGTGTATAGATGCCACATTTTTTTTTTTTATCCATTCATCTATAGAAGGGCATCTAGGTTGGTTCCACAGTCTAGCTATTGTGAATTGTGCTGCTATGATCATTGATGTGGCAGTATCCCTATAGTATGCTCTTTTAAGGTCCTCAGGGAATAGTCCGAGGAGGGCGATAGCTGGGTCAAATGGTGGTTCCATTCCCAGCTTTCCCCAGGAATCTCCATACTGCTTTCCATATTGGCCGCACCAATTTGCAATCCCACCAGCAATGTACAAGTGTACCCTTTTCCCCACATCCTCACCAGCACGTATTGTTGTTTGACTTCCTAATGGCTGCCAATCTTACTGGAGTGAGATGGTATCTTAGGGTGGTTTTGATTTGCATTTCTCTGACTGCTAGAGATGGTGAGCATTTTTTCATGTACTTATTGATTGATTGTATGTCCTCTTCTGAGAAGTGTCTGTTCAGGTCCTTGGCCCATTTGTTGATTGGGTTATTTGTTATCTTATTGTTTAATTTTTTGAGTTCATTGTATATTCTTGAAATTAGGGCTCTATCTGAAGTGTGAGGAGTAAAGATTTGCTCCCAGGTTGTAGGCTCCCTATTTACTTCTCTTATTGTTTCTCTTGCTGAGAAAAAACTTTTTAGTTTAAGTAAGTCCCATTTGTTGATTCTTGTTATTAACTCTTGGGCTATGGGCTTCCTATTAAGGAATTTGGAGCCTGACCCCACAATATGTAGATCGGAGTCAACTTTTTCTTCTATCAGGTGCAGGGTCTCTGATTTGATATCAAGCTCCTTGATCCATTTTGAGTTAACTTTTGTGCATGGCAAGAGAAAGGGATTCAGTTTCATTTTGTTGCATATGGATTTCCAATTTTCCCAGCACCATTTGTTGAAGATGCTATCCTTCCTCCATTGCATGTTTTTAGCCCCTTTATCAAATATAAGAAATTTGTAATTTTGTGGATTGTTTTCTGTGTCCTCTATTCTGTACCATTGATCCACCTGCCTGTTTTGGTACCATTACCACTCTGTTTTTGTTACTATTGCTTTGTAGTACAGTTTGAACTCTGGTATCGCTATACCTCCAGATTCACACTTCCTGCTTAGAATTGTTTTTGTTATTCTGGGTCTTTTGTTATTCCATATGAATTTCATGATTGCTTTATCTATTTCTACAAGAAATGCCATTGGGATTTTGATTGGCATCGAATTAAACCTGTAGAGAACTTTGGGGTAATATCACCATTTTGATAATGTTAGTTCTGCCTATCCATGAACAGGGTACATTTTTCCATCTTCTAAGATCTTCTTCTATCTCTCTCTTTAGGGTTCTGTAGTTTTCATTGTATAAATCTTTCACCTCTTTTGTTAGGTTGATTCCCAAGTATTTTATTTTTTTTGAGGATATTGTGAATGGAATGGTTTTCCTCATTTCCATTTCAGAAGTTTTGTTGCTGATATACAGGAATGCCTTTGATTTATGCATGTTGATTTTATATCCTGCCACTTTGCTGAATTCATTTATTAACTCTAGCAGTTTCTTTGTAGACCCTTTTGGGTCTGTTAAGTATATTATCATGTCATCCGCAAATAGCGATAATTTAAGTTCTTCTTTTCCTATTTTTATGCCTTTAATTTCTTTTGTCTGTCTAATTGCTCTGGCTAGTACTTCAAGAACTAAATTGAATAGAAGTGGTGAGAGAGGGCATCCCTGTCTAGTTCCAGATTTTAGAGGGAATGCCTTCAGTTTTTCTCCATTTAGAATGATGTTAGCCTGAGGCTTAGCATATATAGCTTTTACAATGTTGAGGTAAGTTCCTGTTATCCCTAGTTTTTCTAGTGTTTTGAACATAAAGGGATGCTGTACTTGTCAAATGCTTTTTCTGCATTTATCAAGATGATCATATGGTTCTTATCTTTAAGTCTATTGATGTGGTGAATAACATTTATTGATTTCCGTATATTGAACCAGCCTTGCATCCCAGGGATGAATCCTACTTGATCATGGTGCACAATTTTTTTGATATGCTTTTGCATTCGATTCGCCAGGATTTTATTGAGAATTTTTGCATCTAAGTTCATTAGAGATATTGGTCTATAGTTTTCTTTCTGTGAAGTGTCTTTGTCTGGTTTTGGGATCAGGGTTATGTTGGCCTCATAGAATAAATTTGGAAGAGCTCCTTCTTTTTCTATTTCTTGAAATAGCTTGAAAAGTATTGGTATTAATTCTTCTTTGAAGGTTTTGTAAAGCTCTGCTGTATACCCATCCGGTCCCAGGCTTTTCTTAGTTGGTAGTCTTTTGATGGCCTCTTCAATTTCTTCTTTTGTTATTGGTCTGTTTAAATTGTGTGTGTCTTCCTGACTCAATCTGGGCAGATCATATGACTTAAGAAATTTATCAATATCTTCACTATATTCTATTTTATTGGAATATAGGGTTTCAAAATACTTTTTAATTATCTTCTGTATTTCTGTAGTGTCTGTTGTGATATTGCCTTTTTCATCCCGTATGTTAGTAATTTGTGTTCTCTCTCTTCTTCTCTTCGTTAGCATGGCTAAGGGTCTGTCGATCTTATTTATTTTTTCAAAGAACCAACTTTTAGTTTTATCAATTTTTTCAATGTTATTTTTTGTTTCAATTTCGTTGATTTCCGCTCTGATTTTAATTATTTCTTGTCTTCTGCTATATTTGCTGTTGTTTTGCTCTTCCTTTTCTAAGGTTTTAAGATGTAGTGTGAGTTCATTTATTTGTTGGTTTTTTCTTTTTTTGAGGAATGAACTCCAGGAAATGAATTTCCCTCTTAAAACTGCTTTCATTGTGTTCCATAGATTCCAGTATGTTGTGTCTGTATTGTCGTTTATCTCTAGGAATTTTTTGATTTCCTCCTTTATATCTTCTGTAACCCAATGGTCATTCAGTAACATATTGTTCATTTTCCAGGTGATGCAGGATTTTTCCTTCCTTCTTTTATCATTGATTTCCAGTTTCATTCCATTATGGTCAGATATGGTGCATGGTATTATCTCCACACCTTTATATTTACTGAGAGACGCCCTATGGCATAATATATGGTCTATCTTTGAGTAGGATCCATGTGCTGCTGAGAAGAATGTGTATCCACTTGATGATGGTTGATATAGTCTATATATGTCGGTTAAGTCTAGGTTATTGATTGCCTTATTGAGTTTTGTAGTTTCTTTGTTCAGCTTTTGTCTAGAGGATCCGTCCAATGGCGAGAGTGGTGTGTTGAAGTCCCCCATAATTATTGTGTTGTGGTCTATTTGACTCTTGAACTTGAGGAGAGTTTGTTTTATGAACGTTGCAGCACCATTGTTTGGTGCACACAAATTGATAATTGTTATGTCTTGATGGTGGATGGTTCCTTTTAACAGTATATAGTGTCCTTCTTTATCCCTTTTGATTACCTTAGGTTTGAAGTTGACTTTATTCGATATGAGAATGCCCACTCCTGCTTGCTTCCGAGGGTCATGTGAGTGGTATGATTTTTCCCAACCTTTCACCTTCAGTCTGTGTATGTCTTTTCCTATCATATGAGTCTCCTGAAGGCAGCATATTGTTGGATTTGTTTTTTTAATTCAGGTTACTAGCCTATGTCTCTTGATTGGTGAATTTAAGCCATTAACATTTAAGGTTACAATTGAAGTATGGTTTGTACTTCCAGTCATGTTTATTTATTTATTTATTTTAGATTGACTAGTTTTCCCTCTTTGGTTATTTTTCTCCCCCTTTACTGAGATACCTCCCACTGTTAGTTTTAGGCGCTATTTTTCAATTCCTCTTCTTGTAATATTTTGCTCAACATGCTTTGCAGTGCTGGTTTTCTGGCTGTGAATTCTTTTAGCTTTTGTTTATCGTGAAATATTTTAATTTCATTGTTAAATCTGAAGCTTAGTTTTGCTGGATACAGTATTCTTGGTTGGAATCCATTATTTTTCAGTGTTTGAAATACGTTGTTCCAGGATTTTCTCGCTTTCAAAGTCTGTGATGAAAAATCAGCCGTTAACCTAATTGGTTTACCCCTAAATGTAATCTGCCTCCTTTCTCTCGTAGCTTTTAGTATTCTCTCCTTGTCCTGTATGTTAGCTATCTTCATAATTATGTGTCTTGGAGTTGGTCTATTGTGGTTTTGGATGTTTGGGGTCCTGTAGCTTCCAGGATTTGGCAATCCATTCCATCTTTCATCTCTGGGAAGTTTTCTAGTATTATCTCATTTAATAAGCTATCCATTCCTTTGGACTGATTCTCTGTGCCTTCTTCTATTCCAATGACTCTCAAATTTGGTCTTTTGATGAGATCCCATATCTCTTGGATAGATTGCTCGTGAGATTTCAGCATCTTTTCTGTGTTGACTACATTCTTTTCAAGTTGATAAACTTTGTCTTCATTATCTGATGTTCTGACTTCTACTTGATCTAGTCTGTTTGTAATATTCTCATTAGCACTTTTAATCTGATTTACAGTTTCTTGCATTTCTATGATTACAGCTTGATTTTTTTTTAACACCTATATCTCCTGATAAAGCTCATTCTTTGCGGATTGAATTTGTGTGGTTAGTTCCTCTTCAAAATATACTTTCAATGCTTGGATTTGCTGTCTCATGTCTTCTCTAATATTCCGATCCATCTGAATTAAGTATGCCTTGATTTCTTTCCCTGTCCATGTTTCTGATTCTTCTAGGTCCTCCTGTATATTTAGGTTGTCCTGCATTGTTTGTAACCCTTTTTTCCCTTGTTTTTTCATATTGTTCACGTTGCTTTCCAGCTCTGTAACTGCTTTCTCCTATACATTTGTTTTGGCTTTGTATATCTCTGTTGTCTCTCTTTTGACTGCTTTGTAACTGCTTTCTCCTATACATTTGTTTTGGCTTTGTATATCTCTGTTGTCTCTCTTTTGTGGTGGGAGATTATGCCTAGAAATGTTGGGCTTTGTTGTACTTTAAAGCTGATTCATTCAATTCATATAAGGCTTCTAGGTTCTGTATGTATATAATGATTTGCTGTTTGTTCTTAGGACTATATGTTTAGGTTGGGTGCTCTGGTGGTACGATGGTTAGTATGTCTTGGCTACTTCAGAAGATTGCTCCACTGAAGGTGGATACTACCAGGCAATTGGATCAGGGTGTTGGTAGTAGCTAGGTATTTAGGAGTCTTATAGACAGCCTCGAGACATTCACCTATTTGCATTTAGACAATTACATGCAATGGAAGATGTAATGCTTGGGATGAGAGTTGGGGGGTAGGGAAATGAAGGTGCTGTTAAAAAGAAAAAAGGGTAGAGGGAGAGATAGATTAGAGGGGAATGAAAAGAACAACAAAACTTAAAATGGGATAGAAAGAGAGAAGGAAAAGGGGAGAAAGGAACAGGGAGAGAAGAAGGAGAGAAAAAAAAATATCGACAACAGCAACAACAACAACAACAACAACAAAAAAAATTAAAGTCTTAGAGATCCACCTTCTTCTCTTCCAGTAGGCGGAGCTGTGCCCTCCAAGCGGAGCGTCTGCTCTCTACCTGCCGAGAGCTATCTCTGTAGGGCGTCTCCTGGGGGTCTCTCAGACTTGTCAGTCCAGAGCCATTTCACTTCTCCAGCTCTTAACCCCCTTCCTCCTGTCAGCCTGCCAGCCAGGTCCTGTTCCCCATAAGTGATTCTCCAGAGATCTAGTTACACTTGCAGCCCCACAGCGTGTCCCTTTTAAGCCCCAGTGCTGTGGTAAACTGGCGGCTAAGACCTTGGGGGTCACCGCTGGCGATATAGGGGGCTGGGGGTCTGGGATCCCCTCTGCTTCCCTACGGACACGACCCCTGAGAAGTCAATGAGGTTTCCTGGCTGCTTGTATCAGTATGGGAAGTCACGCACCTGCTAAAGTGGATTCTGCTGGGAAGGAATTCCGCTGGCCGAACTCCAATGACGTCACCTCTCAGCTATGGCGGGCCCCAGGCTCCTTGCCGGAGTGTCCGAGGGGAGGGGTGGGACTGATCTGGCCCGGTTCGCCTCAGCTCCTGGCTCATGGAGGCTTGGCTAAAGACTTCTTCCTGCCAAGCTGTGTCTCGGCGTCTAGCAGGACCCAGTCACTTTGGCTGCAGGCGGGTGGACGGGTGGACGGATCTGCAGCTGCGCCCGGGGTGCGCGGACTGTGGCTGGTGGATCTGGAACTCCGCATCTCGTGGCAGGTTCCCGCTCGTCCGGGTCACACAGACGCTTCAAAAAAATTCTAGTAGCTCCCGGGCGGTCTCTCTTCAGTGGAATTTTGCTAGGAGACTCTCCGTTGGTAGAATCCAAAAGTTATCCTTGCGACTTTATGACCTCATCACTGGGAGTGCATTAAAAGCGCAGCCTCTCTGCCTGCCGCCATGTTGGATCAGCTGGGTATATTCTTTCGGTATAGGTATGAATATCTCTGAGAATATTTGCCACTGTTGACTTAATTATTTGCCGAATTACTTTTAAAATAGCTTCTTTGATCCTTAAAAAAACATAAAAGGCTTTGTTTTTAATGTCTTTGAAGCATTTTGCCTATGATCATTTGTCTCTCAAAAGTTCATAAATGCATGTTTAAAAAATAAGTAAATGAGCAAATATATTGTAAACATTGAGTTTTTTGTGTGGCACCCTGTGAGCCAAAAGTCACTCACAATCAAAAATTACACCCCTCAGAAACATGCTGCACAATCTGTGATTTTCACAAGGTTATTTGTCAAAACAAACACTTCCACACTTGGATCAGTGGTAGCATAAACCTCTTGTTGTCTCAGCTTACACATTTGGACCCCTCCTTCTCCCTTGTCATTTGCAGCCAACTTATCACTTCTCCCTTCTGAGGTCTCAAATTCATCCATCCTTTTATCACCTTATATGCTCATTGAGTTGGATTTGTTAATCTCTTACCTGGATGGCCAGCTTGATGTCTGCCTGCTAAGAGTTTCCCTTCTTGCCTTTGTTTTTGTTCTGGACCACTGATCCTCCCTTGTGTTCTTTTCCCCTTCCTTAGAAGCCCCCTTTCTCATGTATGACTTCCTCCAAAGAACCAAGCATGACTTTGGCCTACATTTTAGACCTAACATCCTCCATGTTTACATTTTGTTTGCATTTGTTTGCCAGTTGCAGAAGAGTATGAAGAGTGATGTTTAGTTTTTCAATCCCAGGCAGACTTTTGGACATTCCTGCTACAAAGCTCACTCTGCCAATGGTTTCCCCTTTCCCCTAGGTTAATGGTCAGAGGCTTGCGAACACTATCCCAGACCTCATCTGTATCCTGCCTTCCTAGCCAGTGCTGGGTCACAAGCCAGATTCCTACTACACCAAACTGTACTTATCAAACAAGGACTTTCTTATTCTTGCTTATTCTGATCTCTTTTTTCCCCAAGGTGTTTTGTCCTTTTATGCATTCTATATTTCCTTTAGTCCATTAAATCCTTCTAATTGATTAAGTCCAAGCATTAGATTTTGTTACTACCGTACTAGAGATGTTATAGAGATATTTCTCCTGAGAACTTCAATCATTGTCATCTTCTTTTTTTAAAATTTATATATGACAATGGAGTGCATTGCAATTCTTATTCCACATATAAAGCACAATTTTTCATATCTCTGGTTGTATACAAAGTATATTCCACCAATTCATGTCTTTAAACGTGTACTTCTGATAATAATGTCCATCACATTCCACCATCATTTCTAATCCCATACACCCTCCTTTCCCCTCCCACCCTGCCCTATCTAGCCATCTCTTAAGAACACTGGTGAGAACATCAGCAAACGTGCCCAGGTTCTGATTGTCATTTCATCTTGGAAATAAGTCAGCAAACCAGGCAATGATTGTAAATTTCTTTAAAGACTGTATCTATCTTTCTTACTATTGCATCCCCATAAATTTCAATAGTGTTTAGCTCATAACAGGCATGCAACTAATTGAATACAAGTTGAATTAATCATGAATGAATGATGAATACACATATATTTCCTATGTGGGTGTGATTACACACTATCCTGTTGAGTTCAGTTTATTTTAGTTTGTATTATATCATGAATTTAGCCAATTAACACTAAAGCTCTTGAAAACCATCTGACATAGCTATGTGGTTTACAGTGAAATAGTATAACTTATTTATTTGTTATACTATTAAATTCTTGGTTGCCTCCAAATTTTGCTTTAATGCACTACTTGGTGCCTATATTCTTATGTAAACATATATGTATGTATGTGTGTATGCACATTTGTGTGTGTGCAAACTTTTTAAAAAAATTTTTGTGGAAGTATAGTGCATTGAACCCTTGGAAATCTACTATAAAGCATAGAGTTATATCCTCAGTTTTTAAAATTTTTAATAATTTATTTTTTTACACAAATGGAGCACAACTTTTCATTTCTCTGGTTGTACTTGATATAGAGTCACACCATTCGGGCAATCATACCCATATACAGGGGTAATAATGTCCTTCTCATTCTATCATCTTCCCCCCCATACTCCCCCTCCCCTCCCCTCCTTTCCCTCCCTCTCTTCTGCTCCATCCAAAGTTCCTTCATTCTTCTTTTGTCCCTGCCCATTATGGATCAGCACCCAATTATCAGAGTAAACATTTGGTCTTTGTTTTTTTGAGATTGGCTTACATTGCTTAGCATGATATTCTCCAACTACATCTTTTTACCTATAAATGCCATAACTTCATTCTTCTTTAAAGCGGAGTAGAACTTCATTGTGTAGATATACCATACTTTCTTTCTCCATTCATCCCGTGAAGGGCATCTAGGCTGTTTGCACAGGTTAGCTATTGTGGATTGAACTGCTATAAAAAACATTAAGGTGGTTGCATCACAGTATCATGCTCCTTTCAAGTCCTTTGGGTATAGACCTAGAAGTGGGATAGCTGGGTCAAACAGTGGTTTCATTCCAATATTCTCTGGTATGTCCATACTGCTTTCCAAAGTGGTTGTACCATTTTGGAATCCCACCAGCAATGTACGAGTGTATCTTTTCCCCCACACACTTGCCAGCACTTATTGCCGCTTGATTTTTTAATAGCTGCCATTCTGACTAGAGTGAAATGAAACCTCAAGAGTGGTTTTGATTTGCATTTCTCTAATTGCTAGAGGTGTTGAACATTTTTTCATAAATTTGTTGATTGATCGTATATTTTCTGTGAAGTGTCTGCTCATTTCCTTAAATCATTTACTGATTGGGTTATTTCTTTTTGTGTGTGTGTGTTAAATTTTTTAAGTTCTTTACATATCCTGTAGATTAGTGCTCTATCTGATGTGCCTGTGGTAAAAATTTTCTCCCACACTGTAGGCTTTTTCTTCACTTCATTAATTGCTGAGAAGAAGCTTTTTATTTTGAATCCATCCCATTTATAGATTCTTGATTTTAATTCTTGTGCTTTAGGACTCTTCCTACTTTTTTTTTCTATTAGGTGCAGAGTCTCTGACCTAATTTCTAATTCCTTGAACCACTTTGAGTTGGATTTTGTACAGGGTGAGAGACATAGGTTTAATTTCATTTTGTGCATATGTATTTCCAGTTTTCCCAGCACCATTTGTTTAAGAGGCGATCCTTTCCCCATTGTATGTTTTTGGAGCCTTTGTCTAACATGAGATAACCAATATTTATGTGGGTTTATCTCTGTGTCTTCTATCCTGTACCATTAGTGTACATGTCTATTTTGGTGGCAATATCATGTGTTTTTGTTACTGTGGTCAGTAGCATAGTTTAAGGTCTGGGATTGTGAAGCCTCCTGTTTCATTTTTCTTTCTAAGGATTGCTTTGGCTATTCTGGGTCTCCTGAATTTCACAGTCACTCTTTCAATTTCTATGAAATTGAAATTTTGCATTTTGATTGAAATTGCATTAAATCTGTGTAATGCTTCTGGTAATATGGTCATTTTAGCAATATTAATTCTACCTATCCAATAGCAAGAGAAATCTTACCATCTTTAAGGTCTTCTTAAGTTTCTTTTTTTAGTGTTCTATAGTTTTCATTGTAGAGGTCTTCCATCTCTTCTTTTGGGTTGATTCCCAAGTATTTTACTTTATTTTGTTTTATTTGGCTATTGTAAATGGGGTACATTTTCTAACTTCTCTTTCAGATGATTCGTCACTGATGCACAAAAATTAATTTGATTTATGGGTGTTGACATTATATCCTGCTACTTTGCTGAACTCATTTATTAGTTCTAGAAGTTTTCTGATGGAATATTTTGGTATCTTCTAGGTATAGAATTACATCATCAACAATTAGTGATAGTTTGAGTTCTTCTTTTCCTATTAGTATACGTTTAATTTCTTTCATCTGTCTAATTGCTCTGGCTACAGTTTTAGGAACTATGTGAAATAGAAGTGGTGAAAAAAGGCATCCCTGTCTTGTTCCAGTTTTTAGAGGGAATGCCTTCAATTTTTTTTTTTCATTTAGAATGATGTTGGCCTGAGGCTTAGCATAGATAGCTTTTACAATGTTGAGATATGTTCCTGTTATCCCTAGTTTTTCTAGAGTTTTGAACATGAAGGGGGAGGGCGGCTGTATTCTGTTGACAGCTTTTTTTTTTTTCATCTTTTGAGATGATCATTTGATTCTTATCTTTAAGTCTATTGATGTGATGAATTACATTTATTGATTTCCATATGTTGAAACAACCTTGCATCCCTGGAATGAACCCCATTCAATAGTGATGCACTATCTTTTTGATGTTTTTGTATTTGATTTGGCAGAATCTTGTTGAGAATTTTTGCATCTTTGTTCATTAGAGATATTGGTCTGGTGTTTTCTTTTCTTGATATGTCTTTGTCTGGTTTTGGTATCAGAGTAACATTGGCCTCATAGAATGAGTTTGGAATGTTTCCCTCCTTTTCTATTTCATGGAATAATTTGAACAGTATTGGAGTTAGTTCTTCTTTGAAGGTCTTGTAGAACCCAGCTGTGTATCCGTCTGGTCCTGGGCTTTTCTTTGTTGGTAGTCTTTTGATGTCATCTCCAATTCCATTGCTTAAAATTGCTGTTTAAATTGTGTATATCCTCCTGATTCAGTTTGGGTAGATCATATGACTCTAGAAATTTGTCCATATCTTCTGGATTTTCTACTTTATTGGAGTATAAATTTCCAAAATAGTTTATAATTATCTTCTGTATTTTAATAGTGTCTATTGTGATATTTCCTTTTTCATCATGAAGTTGAGTAATTTGAGTTTTCTCTCTCCTTTTCTTTATTAGCTTGGCTAAGGGTTTATTAATTATATTTATTTTTTCAAAGAACCAACTTTTTTTCTCATTTTTTTCAGTTGTTTCCTTTGTATCAATGTCATTGATTTCATCTCTGATTTTTATTTCCTGTCTTCTATTACTTATGGTGTTGATTTGTTCTTTTTTTTAGAGCTTTGAGGTGTAATGTTAGGCCATTTATTTGTTGACGTCTTATTCTTTAAGGAAAAAACTCAATGTAATGAACTCTCCTTTAGCACTGCCTTCATATTGTCCCAGAGATTTTGTATTTGCTAAGAGTAACTTTGTAGAAAATATATGGTCTATTTTAGAGAAGGATCCATGTGCTGATGAGAAGAAAGTATATTCACTTGTTGATGATGAAATATTCTATATATGTCTGTTGAGTCTAAATTATTGATTGTATTATTGAATTTTATGGCTTTTTTTTAGTTTTTATTTGAAAAATCTGTCCAGTGGTGAAAGAGGTTTGTTAAAGTCAACCAGTATTATTTTGATGTGGTCTATCTGATTCTTGAAATTGAGAAGAGTTTGTTTGAGGTATATAGGTGTTCCATTGTTTGGGGCATACATATATACAATTGTTATTTGTAAATGTTACATGTTACAATTGTTACAATTGTCTTGCTGATGTATGGTTTCCTTAAACAGTATGAAATGTCCTTCTTTGTCTCTGCTGGCTAACTTTGGATTGAAGTGTACTTTATCTGATATGAGGATGGAAACCCCTGCTTGTTTTTTCCCAATCTTTCATCTTTAGTCTGTGGATGCCTTTTTCTATGAATGGGTCTCTTGAAAACAGCATATGGTTGTGTATTTTTTAATCCCATCTGCCAGTCTATATCTTTTGATTGGTGAGTTTAGGCCATTCACATTCAGGGTCACTATTGAGATATGGTTTGTATTCCCAAACATTTTGGTTTATTTTTGGTTTATAACTTGACTTGGTTTCTCCCTTGATCTTTTCTTTAGTTTAGTTCCTCTCTTTGCTGACTTGTATTGTTAACTTTCATTTCCTCCTCATGGAATATTTTTCTGAGGATATTCATTAGAGGAGGTTTTCTAGTTGTAAATTCTTTTAACTTTTCTTTATCATGGAAGGTTTTTTAAATTTCATTATAAAATCTAAAGCTTCATTTTGCTGGATATAAGATTTTTGGTTGTCATCCGTTTTCCTTCAGAGCTTGGTATTTGTTATTCCAAGACCCTCTAGCTTTTTGGGTCTCTGGTAAAAAAAATCTGTTGAGATCTAAATTGGTTTTCCCACATATTTAATCTTATTCCTTTCTCTTGTAGACTTTAAACTTCTCTCTTTATTCTGTATTCTAGGTATTTTCACTACAATGTGCCTTGGTGTAGGTCTGTTGTAATTTTATACATTTGGTGTCCTGTAAGCTTCTAGTATTTGATTTTCCAATTCATTCTTCATGTTTGGGAAATTTTCTGATATTATTTCATTGACTAGGTTATTCATTCCTTTGGTTTGTATCTCTATGCCTTCCTATGTTCCAATAATTCTTAAATTTGGCCCTTTTGATGGCTTCTTACCATCTTTATTGATTGTTCAACTTTGTTTTCAAGATTATATATTTTGTCTTCATTATCTGAGTTTCTGTCTTCCAAGTGTTCTAGTCTGTTGTTGATGCTTTCTATTGAGTTTTTAACTTCGTTTATTGTTTCCTTTATTTCAAGAATTTCTGTTTCTTTGTTTGTTTGTTTTTTCAGAATATCTATCTTTTTATTGGAGTAATTTGATTCCTGTATTTGATCACATAGTTCTTTAACAAAGTGATCTTTTGTTTCCTGTGTCTGATTCTTTATATCATCCTTTATTTTAGCACAAAACATTTTAATCATGTATATCCTGAACTCCTTCTCTGACATTTCTTCTACATTGCTGTCTATGGATTCTTATAATGTATTATGTTGACTTGTTTGGGGTACTTTCCTCCCTTGTATTTTCCCTCCTAGCAGTGTGAACCTGAGGTATTACAGTTTCTACCCTATAGACATATACTGTCTCTGCAGGTTTCCAATACCTCTCCTTTACTGGGGAGATCAATATTAACAGGTCTCAATGCAAAATCTGTGCACCCTTAAACCAATTATCTCCTTTTAAGACATTTACAATTATGTCACAATGGTCAGAAATTATATGTTCAATTATATCTATAATATAAAAAATAGGTTTGTGAAAGGGCCCACAGTTTCTTATGGTGAACAAAGAGAGAATAGGAGTTATAATGAGATGTTAAGGGGGTATAAGGTAAGAGTATAGAGGTACTGCATCTTAGGAAGTATGTATCAGAAGAAGTTGGATGGTAGCAAGAGAAAAGAGAGAAAAAGATTATAAGGTTACATAAAGGTTGGAAGAGAATGGATAGAGTACAAGAAACATACAAACAAAAATTAATAAGAAAAAATATAACAATAAATATAAAAGAATATACAACAAAACTATGAGAGAAATGAATTACAGTAGATGGGATAGAGAGAGAAGATGGGAGGGGAGGGGAGGGGGGATAGTAGAGGATAGGAAAGGTAGCAGAATACAACAGTCACTAATATGGCATTATGTAAAAATGTGGATGTGTAACTGATGTGATTCTGCAATCTGTATTTGGGGTAAAAATGGGAGTTCATAACCCAGTTGAATCTAATGTATGAAATATGATATGTCAAGAGCTTTGTAATGTTTTGAACAACCAATAAAAAAAAAAGAAAAAAAAAACTGTAGTATACTATTCCCTATATCCCAGTTCTCAGTAACTAAATGCACTGCAAAGTACTTAGTTTCACAAATGTGGGGGATGTGAAGGTGGGAAATGAGAAAGGAAGAAAAAAAAATAAAAAATGTCTTGAAGGAAAATTGAAAACTGAATGATTGTTTCTGTTGGAGTTCAGTGTCTTCTCTGCTTTCCTTCTCATCCAGTAGGTAGGATTGTCTGTTGTTTCCTAGTATCTCCACCCACAGGGTGGTGAAGGTTATTAGTGTTGGAGAATTGGTTTTGGAGTTAGAACCTCTGGAGGTGGGGTATAGCACTTGCTGGACCCAGTTGGAAAATTGTACCCCAAGGATATCCTTTGGGGCCAATCGTGTGATGTGGGCACCTGGTCTTAGCCCCTTAGATTTCCTGCATACCTCACAATTACTGGTCTCTAATTTACTCTCTAAACTATATCTCTCATGACCCCTCCTTTTCTACTATCTAATCAGGAACCTCTCTCTCCAAAGGTCCTTTGGGCTGAGCTCTGGGACCTGTGCACCTGCTGTGGAGAGATGATCTGTATCAGGCAGATCAGGACCAGATTTTGAGAGCTAAGGGCCTTCACATAGCTGCAGGCTCTGTGCTGGATTAGTAGCTCGGGGACAGGGACATTAGGGAACTGTAGGTACTTCATATTGCTTCTAGGCCCCAGCCAGTGTCCCAAGATGGGATTTCCCTCCAACTAAAGATGGTGATGGTGGCAGCAGAGATAATTCAATATGGAGGCAACTACTTTCAGAGATGGGGCTGCAAGGGTGGGCTGTGTGGTGGCTTTGTGTGGCACATTCAGGTGCAGCACTATACCATGCAGTGGGCACTATCTGCAGACCCAGTACAGTGTCCCCAGATGCAGACCATCATGTGAAGGGGAGAGTGGCAGAAGTGGCAGTGTCCCAAAATGGAGGCAGCCCAGGAGCCTCACTTTGGTTGAGAAGGAGCTATCTCAGCATCCAGGAGTGGGCAGGGGTCCAGCTCAGCTTCTGGATGCAGGTTTTGGTCAGTTGTCAAGGCTGGCCTCAAACTTATCATCCTTCTGTCTCAGACCCCCAGGTATCTGGGATTTAAGCCACAGGCAGAAACACATGGTAATATTTTTTTATTACATCTTTAGACTAGATCTCTGATTTTGACATTTTTAGATCAATATCATACATTTTTAACCATTTTCAATTGTAACAACAAATGTTGTTCTAAAAGTTTTTGCAAACAGCATATGCAATGATGTATAACTTTAAATAGCATTTAAATAGCACTTGCATGTTTTTCAGAAGAATCAATTTAGACATTTTCAAACATACAAAAGAAGAGAAAAATGGTATATTGAATCTTTACCACCCCAGCTTCAACAAGGAACAACTTGCTCATGGCAAATCTTATCCTACCTATCTCTTCATTGATTTATTCTGCCCTTTCCTGTAATAATTCTTGTTGCACGAATCCCAAACATTGTGTCATTCACCTATACATATTTAACTATGCATTTCAAATAGAAGGTCTTGTATATACAAAACCATAGGAGTATTATCACAAATAAAACAAAATTAATAATAATTCCTTAATATCATTAAAGATTTAGAGTTAAATATGTATTCACATGCAGATTTAATATTTCTAATTTAATTGTTTTTCCAGTACAACTCTGTGATTATAAGGATGATTAACCCTTCATCCCTTCCCCTGACACAATTTAGCAAGTAATTGATCCTTAGTTCTTATTTGCTGATTTTGTTTTCACAATTATATTTTATGCTCAATACAAATTGGAAGCATATTAGCTAATGTAATGCTCTATCTCATATTCTATAAACTCCAAAATCCAAAATATCACAACAGACATAGATCCCTCATGCATATAAAAGGTCCCAACGCACATTAGTATAACCTTCTCTAGGAAGTAGTGTAGGACAAAAGCTTTGTACATCTGTTTACTGTGTAATTCCTTTATGTTTTGAAGTCTTCTGCTGGGCACTCTACATCAAGTAAATGGATAAAGAGGATAGGACAAAACAGGTATATCTTATCTCTAAAGTGACCCATATCATTCTGTTCATTGTCCATTGGCAAGAATCTGTCATGTGAGGTCAAGAAGTTGCAGAGTCCTCTTGGGAAATGAAGTTCATGAATAGGTAGTCATTTTCCAGAAACCTCTCTTTGCAAAGGAATGGAACAGGAGTGTTTGGTTGTCTGATAGCCACCTCTGCCATACTAGATCCTTTCACTGTTTCTCTTACCAACCTACCAGAGGAAGAACTTACAGATGCTATGTATTCAAAAAACATGCTGTGTTTTCATTAATTATCTAGGTCATTTAGCACATATAATCTATAGGAAACATCAGTTGTTAAAAATGAAATGTTGTGAGCTTGAGAATCAGAGTAAAGGGAAAAAATGAATCTAGATTCATTTGATTTCTGCAAAAACACATTCTACATTTATATAGATATGAATATTCAAGGACTTATCAGTTTGTCATATATACAAAATATGGGCTCTTTATGCAGCCCAGATGTGATTGCTTGTGTGAATTATCAATTTGATTTTATACATTCATGTAAAATGTAATCAGTGAATACACATGTATTCTTCCATTTGTTTTACAAAGATAGATACACAAAGATAGTCATCTCTCCATAACATTTCTTCTTAATCGCCAAAAAATAATCTGACTTTAAATATGGGATAATTTTCATAAATTGTGATACAGATAATAAGGTAAATATTGTATTGATGTCAAACATTTTTATTTGTAAACTATTTTCAATACATTCTTATAGGAACAGATCTCAAAATATACTATAGATACATTTTATAAAATTGTATAGCATATTATATCAGTTTTCAATTGACAGCATGTTACCACAAATTTATCAACTTAAAACAATATTCTGTTATATCATGATTCTATAAGTGAGACATCTGCCATCACATAACTGGACTCTCTGCTCAGGGTTTCACAAAACCAAATTAAGGTTTCAGCAAAGCTGCATTCTTTTCTGAAGACTCTGAGGCACAATTCATTTTAAAATTCATTTAGTTTTTTGGCAGAATTCAGTTTTTTGTCATTATGAGATGCCTAGTTTTTGACAAATGTTTCCCTGCCTCTTCCAGTCAAAAGGACTTGGGTAAATCCTTTGGAAGTTTCACAAATCTCTGAATTCCCTTCTGCCTCCCTGTCCTGCTTTTCAAGGCTCATGTGATTACCTTAGACCCACAAAAATAATCCAGAATAATCTTTCTATCTGAAGGTTCAATGATAGTGTCCTTAATTATATCTTTAAGTTGTTCCTTTTTCCATTTAGGGTAACATATTCACATTCACAGGCCTTAGAGTACAGTGTCTCCTTAGGAGCCATAATTTTGCTTACCTCAAACAAATGACAAAATATATAATGCTAAAATAATGTAAGATCTGCAGTTTGTGTATGTTCTCCTGCAACATCCTAATATATATATATATATATATATATATATATATATATATATATATATATATATATATAAAATCAGAGATAGTCAACCTAAAAAGAGAATAGGTTCATTTTTACCTACTTGTTTTGGAAATTTTGATTAGCCCATAGTTGATGGACTCCATTGATATGCAGCTGGACAGCAACAGTACACCAGGGTGGGAGCACACAGCGGAGGAGGCTGCTCAACTCAGGGCAGACAGGGCACAACAGAGAAAGACAGGAAGAGCTGGGACCCCAATATACCCTTTAAAGTTATTAGTGACCTAACTTCCTTCCACTATGCGCCCACTTCTTAGAGGAACCACCTCCCATTAGCACCAAAAGCTGGTGACCAAGCTAATACATGGGTCGCTGGGAACATTTCACTCCCAACTATTGCGTATTAAATTGGTACTTTAATTCATGAGTCTTCTTCTTGTTTCTTAATTTTCTTTTTCATTTAAATGAATAGGTGACATGCATTTTTCAGAAAAAGAACTATTATAAGGATTTTCTATGTTTAGCAGATAAACGCTCTTTAACATTGACGGCTGTCCATAGACAGAGCCTTGCTGACTTTGTAGTTTGATTACAACACATGCTTTCTGACTGCTTTTCTAATTTTATTCCCCTCAGGTGCTCCAAAACCAGACATGGTCTGTCTCCCAGAAGTTAAATGAATGGGTTGTCGGGAACTGATGTAAAATAGGATATGACAGAATAGGTCTAATGATACCGGTGTCCTAAGCCGGAGGTTTATATGTGGGTTTCTTAAAAATGTATAATGAGATGGTGGTTCTATGGGCAATGAGATGTGTCCAGTCCTGGTAATGAGATGTTTGGCTGAGAAGCTGTAATGAGATGCTTGGCTGGGACTCTAATAAGATTGCTTGCTGGGAGTGTGTAATTAGTTGTTTAACTTGGTGTATGCAATAATGGGTGTGACTAGGAGCATAATTAGTTTAGAGGTTGAGAAGATGATGCCACTTTTAGCTGGACTGCTAAGAGATGATCGGGCAAGCCTTGTGGGAATGTGTGTAGAGGTGTTGAGGTGCACACTGAGAGGGAAATGAGTTGCACAGGAAGCAACCATTCCACTGGGGCAGAAGGTGGTGTGGACATGAATAGTGGGTGGTCATTATAAGAACTGAAATACAGGCTGAGGCTATGGGAACAGATTCACATATGGAGGTTGAGTATAGGCTCCAGCACATATGATAAGGGAAATATCTCTGTTTTATCACTATGGGGACAATCTCAGACAAGTCATTTACATACCCTCTACCTCCCATTTTTGTCTGTAAACAAGGGTAGCAGTAATGCTTATCCACGTGGTCAGTGTGAAGATATAGGAAATCCATTTACAATTCAAAACAGTGCCAAGCCTGTACTGAAGCACTCTGCACAAGTGCTAGGTCTCAGGGTATGCTGGGACCTGGAAGAATATTATTGGATTTAATCCTCATGACAACTCAATGAGAAGACTGAAGTCTGAGAATCTGTTTCTTTGGGAAGCCAGGAGGACAGTACTGAGTGGTACAGAGATCAAGTGCAGCAATTGGTCTTGGGAAGAAAAACATCACAGCTACATAGTGGGATATGAATGCCATCCCCTCCCTGGTCACAATTTCTTTATCTGTATTATTGGGAATTGTATCCCCACGGCTTAGGTGATTTTAAATGTTTAAAAGCAAAAATATATGACAAAGGGTTTGGAATAATCTTTGCTACATGTCAAGTTTTTGTTAGGACAGTATTAATCTACAAAGTACAGAAAATGTAATAAAAAGTGACTTAAGGAAGGGATTGAACTGTTATCACTAAATCAGTAATTTGAATGTAGGTGAGTCTGTTTTCCTGATCTGCTGTTCATATTATGCAACAGTTTATTCACAGGTAACAATGTTGTGCCTCTGAGCACCCTATCTCAATTTTAAAAGTAAGAAAGGGGAAGGATGAGATTGGAAGGGCAAAGGACCACCTATACACAGATGTGAGTCTGTCCCATTGTAAAAATTTTCTTCAAGTTCCAACGAATGGCTTCCCATTGCTGCCCATTAGCAACATAGGAGATGGTAAAATCAGATTATTATCTTTCCAGAGTACATATACTGAGAACTTAATGGTGTTTTTTTTGTGGAATGGTAAATGAACTTTATATAGGTTATTACCATTTTGTCATTGTTTGATCTGTCAACATAGAGGTAAGCTTAATGATGGAGTAATAGACAATTTACTAAAATCTCTTAGTAAGTTGAGAAAACTTTGGAGCCTGAGATATCATTGTCAAGACACTGGAGCCACTATCTGTATGATAATGACATATCTGTTATTTTCCATAGTTCATGCTTTAAATAAGGCTTCAGATAAAACAAACACTTCTTTTTTGAAAACTTATTTGACATTTCTTTCTTTATTTTACCTAAAAGAAGAAACACCACTTTCCCATAGCCAATCCAGTAATAGTTATACAACATCAACAAATTGATTTATCTCTGTGAATACAAAGGGTTAAACCCCTGAGCATTTCACTAGAGGCATTTTACAAACTCAAGGATTCCACGGTGGTCATTAGCTCTCTTTCCACAAAGCCATTGGTGGTCTCTCTTCTCCATTTCTTTCTCTAAGCTTGAAAAGAAAATTTCTTACACAATATGAATGACCTATCCTTGAGCTTGGGCTCTGCTGTGAATTCCTCCTTTGATGATGAAAAGGTGATGGTGGTTAATATATTATTCAAGTTAACCTAAATCATGTTTCAGTAAAATAAAATGCCCAAATCTGAATGGCAAAGCATTATCAAAGGACTATTTCCTATTATGTTACATATCCAAAAAAAAAAAAATTGGCAAGTGGAGCCCTGCTCACCAGAACCCCCTGTCCCAAGGGATGTAGGTGGACAAAGGCCCTGCCATCTTATCAAGTCATTTGCTCTGTGTGAGGCTCAAGATTCAGCATTGTCTTCAGGGAGAGGCATGCAGAGTCACGGTAAAATGTTTTGGCCTGGAATATGACATGCATATCTTTTTTCTTATTTCTTTAGCCAGAACTTGTCACATAACCATTGTACCTAGAAGGTAGGAACAACTGTGCATTAATGAACATTAGCTTAAATCTACACCAGTTATAATGTTCCATTTTTTATAAACTCCTTAAAAATGTTTATATTTGGTACCTTCACCTTCACTTCTTTACGCTTTCTCTGGCAAACCTAATTCTAACCCCAACTCCCCAGAGAAATATCGAATATAAAAGTCACCCAAAAACTTGTCTTTCCCAATCCTTCCTCCTTAACCTTTGACCTTAATATAACATTCCCAAAATATGTAACCCCAGTAAGTGATTTATTAAAAAACTGTATTTCTATACTGGCTCCAGACTTATTCTCAACTCATTTCATTGTTATCTCCAAACTTTCCAATCTAAATTCTTTTTCTCTCTCTGCTTTCAATTACTTTGAGTACCAATTAAAAAGTGGACTTTTGGATAATTGGATTTATATTGACAAATATGGTAATTCAACTCTTAAGCTTTTAAGGAATCACATACTGCTTCCAATAGTAGCTGCACCATTTTACATACTCATCAGTAATGAGCAAATATTCCAATTTTTCTACACCCTTTTATTCTGTTTTCATAATAGTCATCTAAAGGACTGTAAAATGAAATCACTGTTTTGATTTGCATTTCCCTAATGGTTAGTGCGTTTATTGACCATCTTCTCTGAAGAAATATCGGTTGAATGTCTGTGCCCATTTTTGAAAAGGCTTGGGTGTTTCTTATTGTTGAAGATTTTTTAACATCCTGGATATTAATTCCTTATCAGATAGGTGATTCACAGATGTTTTCTCTCATTCCATGGGATTCACCTTACTTTCCTGATACTGCCCTTTGATAAACAGAAGTTTTTCAATTTTGATGTAGTCCATGTAGCTGTGCTTTTGGTCCTACTCAAAAAACCATATCAAATGAAATACCATGAAGTTTCACTTTTTTTTTTTTTACTTATAAAAGTTCACTTAGTTTTGTGTTTATATTTAGACCTTTGATTGGTTTTGAAACAGTTTTTGTATATAGTATCAGGTAAGGGACCAACTTCGCTTTTTAGCACAGGGGTATTTAGTTTTTTCCAAATTTAATTAGTTGAAAAGACTATCTTTTCTATTAAATGTTCTTAGCATCCTAGTAGAATATCATTCAACCATACAGATTTTCTTCTAGGCTCTATTCTATTTGCCTGGTATATATGTTTACCATGATTCTAGTTCCACACTATTTTTATTACTCTAGCTTTGTAGGAACCATTGAAACCAGGAAATGTGAGATCTCCTACTTTATTTTTTCCCCAAGGTTATTTTGACTACTGAGAGTTTCATTAGATTCCATGTAAATTAAATAATTGATATATCTATTCCTGAAAAATGCATCATTGATATTTTTTATAAAAATTGCATTGAAACTGTATAACACTTTCAATATTATTGCCACTTTAATCATTAAATATTACAATCCATGAACAAGGCTTTAATTCTATTTATGTGTGCTTTTACTTTCCTTCTGCAATCTCTTGTGATTTTTAGAATTCAAGCATTTCACCAACTTAGTTAAATTTATTCCTAAATATTTTTCATGTTGCAATCCAAAAACAGAATTGCATACTTACTTTTTTTTTTTTTTCAAATTATTCCTTTTTAGTATATAGGAGCACATAGATTAGTTTTATATTCTAATATCATATCCTATAACTTTGCTGAATTCATTAGTTTGAATACATTTTTGTGAAATCATTGAGGTTTTCTATATATAAGATTCTGTCATCTGAAAATAGTGATAAATAATATTATGTCTTCCTTTCTAATTTGGTTGATCCCCCCCACACAATGCTTTACAGATGTATTATAGAAGTGGTGACAACAGGCATCCTGTCTTGTACCCATTTTACAAGGAAAGTTTCCTGTCTTTTAACCAGTGAGTATAATGTTTTGAGTTTTTAATATATGGACCTTATTTATTTTGAGATATTTTCTTGTTTAGGTTAATTGTTTTATCGTGCAAGATGTTGAATCTGAGTAAATAAAGATGATTGTATTTTTTTCCTTTATTCTGTTCATATTGTTTATTATAATGGTTGATTTTTATGTTGAACCATCTTTGCCTTTCTAGAACATATCCCTCTTGGGCATAATGGAAAATCCTTTTAATATGCTACTGAATTTGGTTTGATAATATTTCACTTTTAATATGTTGTCTGATGATCAAATTGGATTGGCTAGTACTTTGTTGAGGATTTTCACATCAATGTTCTTAAGCGATATTGGTGAGTTTCCTTTTCTTTGTGTATGTTTCTATGAAATTTTCTATTTCTTCTAGGTTGTCTAATTTGTTAGAATCTAATTTTTCATAATAGACCCTTATGATCTTTTCTATTGTGAAATTGCTTGTAATATTTTTTCTTTCAAGTTCAATATTATAAGAATATTTTCTTTCTTTCTTATTCTAGCTAAATTTTATTTTTGTTAATTTTTTTTTAAAAATCAATTTTTAGTTTTAATTATTGTTTAAAATTATTTGTCTATTTTATTAATTTCTGCTCTGGTCCTTTATTATTTCCTTTCTTCTGTCAAATTTAAGTCATTACTTCTTTTTCTAGTTCCTTGATGTAAAAGTTAGATTGGATAATTGAGATCTTCCTTCACTTTTTGTGTAAGCATTTGTCTTATACCATGTTCGGTTTCTATAACAAAATACCTGAATCTTGTTATTCTATTAAAGAAAGCTCATACTTGAGAAGTCTGCAAGTCCATGTTTGGGTGACTCACCTACCTGTTTGGCCACTTGTAAGGGTTATGTTTTCAACATCACAACATTAGCAGTGACAAGGGAACTGATTGTGTGCAGAAAGAGCCCAGTATGTGGGGTGGAATTACTTCCACTATCGTAAAAACTAACTTGCTCCCCAAGACTAACGTTAATCCTATCCAGGACAATGTCTCCAATGACCTAATCACCTTATGCTGGGCCTATTTCTTAAAGTTTCCACAAGCCCAACAACACTGCACTGGGGACAATCCCCAGCACAGAAGCCATTTGGGTACAGAACAACACAGACTATAGCACTTTCCTTTTAGTGCTGCTTTTGGTGTAACCCATGACATTTGGTATATTGTCTTTTAATTTTCATTTGTATTGAGATATCCTCTGCTTTCTTTTTATTTCTGGTTTGGGCAAATACTTGCTGAAGAATTTTTTTTTCTAATTTTCGTATACTTGTAAAATTCCCTATATTCTTATATTGACTTCTAATTTTATTCCAATGTGATTAGATTAGATATTTTCAGTAATTTTAGTCTTTTAAGCTTGTTTCATGGCCTAGCATTTAATCTACCCTGGAGAATGTTCTGCATACACTTGAGAAGCCACAGTATTCTGTGGCTCTTGGGTAGAAATTTCTGTAGATGACTGTTTGGTCTATGATGTTACCCAATTCTGTTTTTCTCTTATTGATTTTCCACCTGGATGATCTAATCTATTGTAAAGGGGTGTGGAATCTCTTACTATCATTGCATTGCACTCTACTCCTCTCTTAAGAGTTATTGTTGTTTGCTTTACATATTTAGTTCCTTTATTAGGTCTATATATTATATGTATAATTATATTAATATATAATGATTATATATAACTATAGTTGTTTTGCTTTTTTTCTTTCTAAATTGATCCTTTTATCATTATATAGTGAATTTATTTGTTTTATGTGATGATTTTTGACTTAAGGCGTTTTTTAAAAATTTTTTTATTTTTAAAGTATACACATTGTGGCTTTTTTTTTTTTTTTTTTTAGCTTTTGCATGGAATATACTTGTCTATCTTTACCCTTATGTGTTTTCTTAAATTCAAAGTGATTCTTTTATTGTCAGTATATAATTAAACCTTGGTTTTTAGTTCACTTACCCACTCCATGTCATTTTATTCATGAGTTTAGTCTATTTATATTAAAAAATTATTGATAGGTTGAAAGTTAATATGGCTTTTTAAAAATTATTTTCTGTCTTTTCCTAGTTTCCTGTTCCTTTTCTCTTGTCCTTATAACTTGATTTTTTTCTCATATTTTTTGATTTGATTCTTTTCTCTTTAATTTGTTGTGGATTTATTTTGTGCTATTTGTGGTTTTTACAAGGCATTCATTGATAATTTTAAATTTAAACATTCCCATGTATACTGATAACAACTGAACTTTAATGACATACAGAAATTCTAAATTTTACTTCCCCTCTATTATTTAAAAATTACTGCTAGATTATACATGCCTTTTTTGATGTCAGATTATTTTATTTCTTTATGTATTGTCCTTTTATTAACAAATTTCTGTGATCATAGTTATTCTTTCTGATTATTTTCTTCATTGATTTTTCTCCTCAGACTCAAAATATTTTTATGAACTGTCTTCCAATTTTTTTCCATTTTTCTACCTTTTTTGAATCAAATGTTAAAATTGTCCAGTGAAATTTCCACCCCATTTATTTTATTTTTCAGCTCCAGAATTTTTGTTTGATTCTTTGAAAACAATTTTAACTCTTTGTTTACACTCTCATTTACATATCACTTTCCTGAATTATTTTTATTTTATTTTTGTCTCCTTAGCCTGTAAAACATATTTAAAACATTTGCCTTTTCTAGTAAGTGTAATACCTGTGTTTTTTGAAGTCCTAGAGTTGAACAGAGTCTTTGAATATGTTGTTTTCCTTCCTTTTTTTCTTTTTCTTCCTCCTTCCTTCCTTCCTTCCTTCTTCTCTCCCTCCCTTCCCCCTCATCTCCCCCTCCTTTCTCTTTTCTCCTCCTTCCTTTCTTCTCCTAGTGATCTGTAATTGAAAACACATTTCAAAGATCAGATTATTTAAAAGAAGAGTCGTCACTCCTAGTCTTTGCAGACTGGCTTCACTTAGGGAAAGATCTTCACCAACTAGATGGTCATGTTCTAAGACTTACGATCCACCCACTGTGAAGACTTAGGTAGGGTCTTCTTAGAAACACAATGCGTTTCCTGCACTGTGTGTTTGCATTTTTATTTTTTTTCTTAATTTTCCTTACATGTAGCTGTTTTTAAATGCCTCGTTTTACATGGAGTCTAGCTCCTATTTCTTCTTTGAGCTTTCAGCCTTTGCTGTACTTTTTGCTCAGTAGTTCTCTTGCTCCAGGCAGGTCTAAAGTCTCATTGGCTTCCATGATCCATACTAGCTTGAGGTCCAAACAGCACTATTTTTGACTGAACTCCATGAGTTGACACAGAGACCCATCCCTCAAGCAGTCCCCAGAAAGTCTATAACTTTGCAAATTAATTCTGCCCTGCTCTTTCTCATTCAAAGAGAACTGGAAAATTGTCTTCTGCTTTTCCCAAATTATGCCACACCACAAGGAAAAGTATAGGGCCAAGAGCAACTGAAAACCACAAGAAATTTCTTATTGTTTTGAATATGGTTGGTTCTTGATTTCTTGCTCAATTGACTGCTGTAGACTTTTACCTATCAAAGCACCTATGAAGTTAGTTTAGGGAGTTTCTATTTGTGTGCACAATGTTTTCATTGGGGACTGAGGGTCTGGACCCTCCTAGGCATCTTGCTAATACTTTAATTCTTTAATTCTACTTTAATTCTTAAACTAAGAATTCAAATCAGATGTTAAATTTCTCTCCTGCATTTTGAACTCAGTTGTTTTATTTTTTAGGTACCAAAAAAATATCTTTTTTGTTTCAGCCCAATAATCATGACACAGAGGTATTGCATAACTTTACCCAAGGTCCAGAGAAAGTAACCCACAGAGTAAGGTTTTAAAGCATATTCCATAAATCTAAAATTTTAGGACAAGACTTTACTCTGAGACAGAAGAAAACTCTTGATGTTTCCCACTATGTTTTTTAATCTTTCATTGTGGCCTTGAACTTAGAAGTCATAGAGGAAGATATGGCCTGAAACATTAAATCCAATTACTATGTCAATGTTAAGTAGAAAAAGTCAAAATGGACCAGCTCATCTAAAGAAAGAATTTTTTTTTTTTTTTAAAAAAAAGATGTATCATTATATAAATAACACACAAAAGAAAAACTAACTTTACCCTTCAGGTGTGCCCAGTATCTATGAGTAATGACTTTTTATTTTAGTTATTATTTTGCTAAGTGTTTTGAAATCCATTGAGCAGGAAGGGTCACCAGGAGGATGATTTAGTGGAAATTGGAAAACAATAGTTTTAGAAGAGTGTTTGATTTCAATATATAGCTTATGCTCTCTGGGAACCTCTTTCTTCTTAGTATTGAGACAACGTCTGGCAAGCAGTTGGCAGGAGGCAAAGGTCTGCAACAAGGGACCACAAACAAGACAATTACTGGAATTCAGAAAAGCAAAAAAAGGCTATCCCCATACACAGGACTGAATATCAAGCAGCAATTTTATCTCACACTGTAAATGAAGTGCATCTGTCTGTTTCACTCTAGCTTGTGTCTGAAGGCCTATGGAGGGAAATCTGCTCTCAGAGTCATGAAATAAGAATCCTTCCTTTAATATTCAGTGATAAAGCCAGAAGTAATGGTTCAGAGGACTCAGATTATAATCTCTTAATAATCAATTGATAATCATTATCACAAATTCATACATTATAGGCAACTCAAAATTCAATTCAACTCATCATTAATGAGCATCCAAAGTGGACCCAACTTCTTCAGTTTGTTGGAGCAATGTGATGAAGAGGATATTTTTATTTCAAGGAGCTTCATAGGACAATATGACAGTGGCAGGACAATATAAATTATAGTACAACTCGATTCATATATTTAGGACACATTTTCTCAGTGTTTGCTCAGTGCCTACCTCTAAGATAGATGTTACAGTTAAGAACAAAAAAAAATTGAATAATATATTGTCCCTACTTTTAAGGATCTTCAGATTGAGGTACAGAAGAGAAGCACAGAAGACCATGACATAGAAGCAAATAAATATTCACAGTTCACTCTGGTATATGCTTAGGTGAGAGTACATACAAAATGCAGAATCAGAACTGGGAAAGAACTGTTTACAGGAGGACTGACTTACCTTCCCCCCAAATTCAGACCTTATTTGCTGTTACAGTTCAGCTATGCTTATGTTCAATGAACTAGTGCTGCAAAGAAACATCTACATGCTAACTTTAAGAAGAAAGCTTACGTTAAAAGCAAGATGTAGGGCTGGGGATGTGGCTCAAGAGGTAGCACACTTGCCTGGCATGCGTGCGGCCCGGGTTCGATTCTCAGCACCACATACAAACAAAGATGTTGTGTCCGCCGAAAACTAAAAAAATAAATAAATAAATATTAAAAAAAAAAATCTCTCTCTTTCTCTCATTCTCTCTTAAAAAAAAAAAAAGCAAGATGTACTAAGAGATGGATGAGGAGAAAAGCATTAGTCTTCTGAACACAAAAATTCTTGAGGAAATCCACTTTTCTACTTCAGCAGTGTAGTGACTGTCCCTTGTTCTGCCCAGCTTTATGGGAATGTTTACAGGGAGAAAAAATAACTATAAAAACTGAGACAGTTTTTGCATCAAAGTACAAAATATCAGTAATAAACACCTGGAGCTTACTCCAGTGGAATGAAATTTGAGTGTCAATCTCCATACTCACCCGGTAGCATAGAACATAACAATGGGAGCTATTGCATGTGAGGCCAGGCAGTCTGGCAAGGTACTGGTGGATAAGCAGTGGCTTGTAATGACAAATCTATTAGTGAACATGTGGAAGAAACCCCCAATATTACACAGGAATTGCAACATGGAGTGTACTATGACCCAACTTGAGCAAATAAAGACTAAAGCTAGAGAGAATTGAATTGTTGAGTTAAGGTGTCTCCTAGCGGTAACCATCCTGGAAGGCAGAGAAAATTTGGATGTTATATATATACATACACAAGAAGATGCTTGACATAAGGTTTAATGCATGAATGTGTTTTTTTTTTTCTTCTATGAAAACATCTTTATTTCTGTAATTCACATACCATGCAATTCCACTAAGTTGTGCAAATCAAAGATTTCCAGCATGCACATAGAGATGTGGAACCATCATCTTGCTCTCATTCTAGAATGTTTCCTTAACACCAAAAAGAATTTCCTTACTGGTCATCAAGCCCTGCACCATTCTGTTCTTCTTTATCTCCTGACAACCACTTACTCATTTTCCTTCCCTGTGGATTTGGCTCTTCTTGTTTCATGTAAATGGAATTACTCAATGGGCATCCTTTTGTGAGTGTTGTTGTTTCACTTTCTTCAGTTAGGTCTGTTTATGTCATTACAAAAATCAGTATTCCATTCCCTTTTGTCATCCAATAGTATCCTGACATGAGTACACTATAATTATAAAGCATGAGTTTATAGAGACTTGAGTTGCTAATAATTTTTAGAAACTAAGTTTAATGTTTCTGAAAACACTCGTGTATGTTTTTTTGCTGGATGTATGTTTACATTTCTCTTGGATATATGCCTAGGACTGGAATTTCAGGGTCATATGGTAACTGGACAATTAACATTTTGAAGAACTGCCAAAGAACTTTCTAAAGTGAATATACCATTTTACATTCCCCAAAACTATATATGACAGGTTCACCTCCTCATCAACATTTGCTAATGTCTGCATTTTATCCTAGTTAGAGGAAGATTATATATCATTGTGGTTTTAACTTGCATTCTCTAAAGACAGTCAATGTTAAATATTTTTCAGGTGCTTAAAGGACACTTGTATATTGTCTTTGAAGAAATGTGTCTATTCAAAACCTTTTTTTTTCTTTTAAGTACCAAGGATTGAACCCCAAAACGCTTAACCATTGAGTCCCCAATTCCTTTTTTAATATTGTTTTTTTATTTATTTAGAGACAGGGTCTCCCTGAGTTGCTAAGTGCTTTGCTAACTTGCTGAGGCTGGCTTTGAACTTGTGTCCTCCTGACTTAGCCTCTAGAGCCCTTGGGATTACTGGCACATGCTACATCGCCCGGCTTTATTTATTTATTTATTTATTTATTTATTTATTTTTATTGGTTGTTCAAACATTACAAAGCTCTTGACATATCATATTTCATACATTAGATTCAAGTGGGTTATGAACTCCATTTTTTACCCCAAATATAGATTGCAGAATCACATAGAGGATAGGAAAGTTAGCAGAATACAACAGTTACTAATATGGCATTATATAAAAATGTGGATGTGTAACCGATTTATTTATTTTTAATGGGATTATTTTTCTCAATACTAAATTTCAACACATTTTCATGTATTTTGGATATGTTAGGTAGATATTTTGCAAATGTTTCTGCTATTTGTAGCTTGTTTTTTTCACACTGTTGGTGGTATTTCTTGTAGCATCAAACTTTTGATTTTGTGGTAGTCAAATACATTGTTTTCTTTTGTCTTATTTTTAATAGTTTTTGCCATAAAAACCCCAACTACATGTCGTGAATATTTACTTCTATATTTTCTTAAAAGAGTTTTTTACTTTTCACTTTTACATTTTGCTGTGTAATGTATTTTGAATTAGTTTTTGAATGTGGCATAAAAGACAGGTTCAACTTAATTCACCTGCTTATGTATATTAATCATACCAGTATAATTTGTTTAACAGACTATTAATTCATACCCCCACTTGATGGGTTTTGTACCCTTGTTGAAAATCAGCTGGCCATAGATATATGGGTTTATCTTTGAACTTTCAATTCTGTTTCATCAATATATCCATCTTTTAACTAGCACTATATGGTTCTGATTGCTGTAGTTTTGTGGAGAGAGATGAAATCAAGAAAGATGAGCCCTTCAACTTTGTTGTTCCAGATTGTTTTGATTATTCTGCATCCTTAAATTTCTAAATGAATTTTAAAATCAGCTTTTTAAGTATTGCAAAAGGGATAGCTAGAATATGGATTAAAAAATCTGTTGAAATCTGTGTATCATTTTAGGATGTATAGCCTTCTTACAATAATAAGGAATTAATTCTTGGTCACACTGACTTGAAATAATAGCTCATTTGCAAGACACAGCTGGACATGGAGTGAGAATTGCTGGTGATGGATCAGCTTCCTGGTTGCAACTGCAACACTAGAATAGCAGAAGTTATAAGTGAGAACCCCTTGCCTTTGGCCATACCCACTCAGGATAGAGCTTCTGTTAGACTGAGCTGGGAGAGAATACAGGGCTTCAGAGTACAGACTCACTGTTATTACTTGGATTTGTAGATTTTCTTGAATATATGTGTTTCCATTCACCGTATACCCATAAGACAGTTTCCAGAAATAAAATTATTGTTTTCTTTTTATTTTTTTTTAAATAAATGATAGCAGATTGCATTATAATTCTTATTACACATACAGAGCATAATTTTTCAAATCTCTGGTTGCATATAAAGTATGTTCACACCAATCCATGTCTTTATATATGTACTTTGGATAATGATGTCTATCATATTCCACCATCCTTGCTAACCCCTGGCCCCTCCCTTCCCTTCCCACTCCTCTGCCCCAACTAGAGTTCATCTCTGATATAAGGAGATTGATTCATAGTGGGGTAGGGAGGGGAAGCATGGGAGGAATAGACGAACTCCAGAAATGATTGTTTTCTATTTTTTTATGTTTGGTTTTGTTTCTTTACTTTTGTCTGAAATTAAGTGATGATTTTATAGGGAAGAACATGTATCAAACTCCTCACCTGCTATCTCTGCCTGTGGTTTCTCAATTTCTTTCTTTCCTGGTTTCTCTCTCAGAAAGCCCTATTGCTGGAAACCTATAATAAAGCATGGGCTCCTTAAGTCTTGCAAGCAGAGCTGTGCTCTCCTCTGTTCACATTCTTGAAAGAAACCATTATTGTTGTACTTAATTACCAAATACTGCAATCATTTTCTTAGAAACTCAAAGCCAGGTTGATGCCATCTACTTCTGTGTGACACCAGTGTTCAGCATTAGCCTGATACCGAATGTGTATTTATTGAATAAACAAATGAATCCATGTACTCATGAATAGGTTAGCCAATTGAGGCTGAGAAGTAATTATGCTTTTATCTCTGTAGTTGATAATATGAATGATGAGAATAACATTATGCAACATATTATTTATCTCAATACTTCCATTACCCCTTTTTCTATTCAGCACAAATATAAATGCCAAATCTCAAATGTAATTCCTGAATATAATTCCTTCTCCCAGGGTAACTTAGAGTTATCCCAGGTTGCTGACTAAAGGCTATTTAATGGTAAAGTGTTTTATAATATGGGGAACGAAGCCAAGGAGCCTTTTCAATAAAGCGACAATTTGCTGTGAAAGAAAAAATTAGAATCAGCAAATTTTTGGACCTGACAAATTAGAAAATATTATTACTATTTTTCATCCAGTGTACTTAATAATTGCCAAGTACTTTCTCTAATGTGTATTACAGTCTATTAAATCATCTCTGTGCTACCATGGTCTATATTCCTATTATTGTACTTATCACACAAGACTGTAATTACTGTGCTTATTTATTCATTTATTTTCATCATTAACTGAGGTCCTTTGAGAATCATCACAAAATATTGAATATCTCTATGCCCCAGATGCATGGCATATAATCAGTGCTCAATTTTTGTTAAACACATCATATCATGTATCATCCTGTGTTGTAATGATATGCTTTCATGCTGGCTCCTTCAGTCTCCTCGAAGATAGTCTTTTATCTTCTTGACAATATTCTCAGATTGAGTAATTAGATTAACAAGCAAATAAACAAATGAGGAAATTAATAACTAGATAAATGTATTGAAAACTGGTTTTATATTCACTACCTCTGGTGCAGGAATGGTTCTACAAGCAATTTCATTGTCAGACTCTGAACTTGTTTACATAGTCTAATTTCTTATAGGGTCTCCATTCCAGAGATTCTCAAGAGAACCCTCCAAGTTCATGAATATCTGTAGCCTTTGGTCACTTGATGATATCCCTTATCTCTATTAAGATTTGATTCTAAAATTCCAAATAAAACTCCAGGGCTTTTTGAAGAAAAGGCAAAGGATTTATTCTGGCCAGGACCAAGGGAGCAAAAAGCAGACAGCTCTGTAGCCCAAGACACTGAATGCAGGTGGAGGGGACATTTAAACAGAAAAACCACAAAGAAGGGGGCGGGTGAGGCAAGTACACTCATAAGTCATAAAAGTGGACAATACCAACCAACAGAACATCCTTAGAATTTACATTTCTTGTATCTACTCAGAACAACTCCATAGTTTAAAGATATTGTGGTGAGGGTGTCTGCTTCTATGGAAGTGGGCTCTTACAGGAGGGAGATGTCTGAGCAGAATGGAGTCAGCCTGATTTAACTTTCAAATCAGCGTATAACACCTCATGATGAAGTTTCTTGGAAGGTTTTCATTGCATTATAGTAAGGACTTTGTCAGGACCTGTCAAGCCCTTCAGTTGTGAAAAATTAAGAAGTTGATGTTTTTCTTTTCTTCCTTTCTTTTTCTTTTCTTTCTTTCTTTCTTTCTTTTTTTTTTTTTTTTTTGTCCCCAAGCCTTAACAAAAATTCTAAGAAAAACGTCTTTGTTGAAGGCAGGTATTCTCCACAACCCCGAATCTCTAGGAATCAGATCATCTCTCTTCTCAGTTATTCTAGCAAAAGAAATTGGCAGAAACAGTCTTTAACAGTTGTAGAATCCTTCCTGGATGTTGAAGTGAGGGCGGATTACAACCCCTGGTGGCAGGAATGTATGGGAGCTATGGTGCCTATGGTGGCAGCATACTGCCTAGACAATTGCTAAAAGCTGGATGTTTAATTACCTCCTTCTTGACCATCCAAGACTCCCATGTTTTCTTCCAGCTAATGACTGTATCTTCCTGACAAGCATCAATATTTTGAATTACAATGTCTTTAAATAAATTATTTGTTTTGTATAATGAAATTGGAGTTAATTTATCTTGTGTGGAATCCACAATCTTGATCAATACAATACTTGAATTTTAAAAATAAACACAACTTAAACAGTTTACTTTCCAGAAAGCTACTCAGCATCAATGTAAACCAACAGATGCAAATTATTGTCTCAGCTAAAAATATTGTTTAACTTTCCTCAGTGGAATGGGTACTGCCCTTTCTCAGATGGGATATAGAACAATGGCTTACTCATATCATCTCTGAAGTCTCTTGATGCAGACCAGCATCTTTAAAATTATATTCATAAAACACTAGTTTGAGGATAGTTTAGGGAGTGCTCTGGAATAAGAATATTCATAATAACAGAACTTCATCATATCCTGGATGCTAAATCTTCCTCTTGAAGATTCACTATATATTCTAGCCAAGATTCTGAGGTGTCTTAACATAAAGACTCCCATTTATTCTCCCTTCACTCATTGTATCTGGGTTTAACATGGATCATATATTTTGAAACACACTAATTAACATAATATGGAACAGCAGCCTACTGAAACAATTTGAATAACACTAATGAGTATGGTTGGTGTTCTTCTTGATTTACATTGGAAGAAACAGATGCAAAACCTGTTCAAAGGATTTGCCAAACAACAAGAAATGCCTTAGTGTCATTTTTCAACCCTGTACAATGTTCCTTGCAAGTTTTGCCATCTGCCTCCCGCTATGAACGACTTCAGAAGTTGGAAAGTGTAATGGGGGACTCATTTCAAAACAAATGAACAAGCAAAATATTTATTGGAAAAATGGTAAGGATTGAATACTCAGAAACCTAATGTCCTCTACAAAGTAAAACAAGTTTCCTAATTGCCTTATAGGTATTAACTGGAATAGACATATAGCTACTCACATTAGATATTAGGGGAGAAGGAGAATAAAGGAAATTTCCATATTGCTCATTTCAATATTATTAATAATAGGAAACATTAAACTCCATTTAAAGAAAGAGGGAGGAGGAGATATTATGCAAAGAATACTAATGTATATAGAAATAGATATGGCTTTTAAAATATAAAAAAATGACAAAAGTGTGTTAATGAGTAGTTAGTAAAAGAGTTGTTCTGTGTGTAATGTGTGTGTGTGTGTGTGTGTATGTGTGTGTGTGTGTATCTATCTAGGTTTCCTAGTGTATACGCATATCTTCGTATAGAGACTATAATATAAACGTATGAAAAATGCCCAAATGCAAGCTTATTAATCACACTGATAAAGGTAGATGGCTCAAACCTACCAAATGAAAATAGACACACTTGCAGACTTACTTATAAAGTAAAATAAAACACTGTACAGAAAATATACCTAAAGAGTTTAAGAAAGGAATACAAGTATGTACAAGTATATACAAGGATAAAGGCATATCAGGCAAAGTAAACAAAAGGAACCTAGTTTCTCAATAATATTATGACAAGCAGGATTTAGAACAAAGGCATTATCAGAGAAAGGAAGGATACAGTGAAACAGTAAATTATCACAAATGTTTTTGTATTTTAAATACAAAAAACATTGTAAAAATCAATGATAAAAAACAATAAAGTCCTATCAAGTCCAAACAATGAAAGTAACAGAATTATCTGAGTTCTAGAAAGTAGTGTCACTAGATAATAGTATGATTAACTAACCACATGACATAAATTGGAACATGATAGCATTCTTAGAGGACCATATAGTTGAAAATAACCCAAAATTTTATTAAACATCTTTGGTAAAAAATAAAATAAAGTGAAAATTCATATTTTTGAAAGCTATGAAGATGAAAACATAAAATGTAAACTATGGCAGGAAACTAAAGTAATTTCTTACAGAAATATTTTATCAATAACAATGAAAATAAGTGTATAAATCACTAAAACTTCAAAAAATAAAAAGTAAAACATATGGAAAAGCAATTAGAATAACAAAGCAAATATTAATGAGGAAGAATATAAAATACATAAAATTTATATATAAATCTAAACAAATTTCTTTAAATTTTCTTGGATAAGACAAATCACTAGCTTTCCTAATCATAAAAAAAAGGAGTAGAAGAACAATAAAGAAAAATATAAAAGACAAAATAAGAAATTTAAATATTTGAAAATAGTAGCTTATACAGTTCTTTACAAATAAACTTAAAAACCTAGAAGAAAATAATTATAAAAATAAATACCTCACAGAATTGACTTATCCAGAAGTTTTAAATTCCAAATTACCATATAATTAATAAAGTAAGCCACTACTTTATTTATATATAGTTTATGTACATTAAGTACAGTTTATATATACATAATCTATAATATACAAATTATGAATATATATCATATACATGTAAATGGAGGTGGTATGTATTACTTATACATATGTGTAGATGATTTTATAGGGGAATTTTTTCCAAACATTAACTCTTCATAAAATTGCAGTCATTGATTACTCTTTTTTCTCACAGTGCTAACATTTGTCAGGACTTGGTTTAAGGATTCTCATTCTGTGGTTCTCCCATAAGGTTGTGAAGGTTTCTCTCATAAGTTATAAAATGATGGGATTGTTTTTCTTTTGCTTTATCAGTGTTAGAGATTGAACTCAGGGACTCCTGTGTGCTGGGCAAGTCTTTGTGATCTACATACCCAGTCCCAATCATGGAATCTTGAACCAACCTAAAGTCTTCCTTACTTTTCTGGTACCTGATAACTGACTGAGAATTGCACAGCTGTTTTTCTCCAATGTGTTTATGAGGTCTTAGGATAGTGTCACCAGCATTGTGGGTTCAGGGCAGCCGGACATCTTAACATTGCAACTCCGGGCTTCACAAATGCATACCCCAATACAGACAGGTGGAAGTTATGACTCCTTTTACTAATAAGCCCCAGAAATCACTTTCCATGTTTGTCATCTTCACTCACTGGAAGCAAATCACTTGACCAGGTCATACACACAGGACAAGGATTTGATCACAACTCTTATTTTTATGAAAATTGAAAAAAAATCACAAACATGCTTTAAAACTACAATATCCATCATGGAAGCAAAGTTACACAGAAATTAATTACTGAAGGTAAAATGATACATAATTAAGGGATAAAATGTTGCTATGCGAAAATTCACAAAAACAGTTGTTACCTCTCTGGGAGGGAGGGGGAAGTAGTCAGAGGAAGAGTCAGACAATAATCATTTTCTACTTTTGGTGCTGGGTGGCTTTGATCTGGGCAATATTTCCCATCTGACAAACTCTTCTCTCTTCACTGTTCCTCAGATGAAGACATAAGGTCTAGATCCCCTACCCTCAACTTGGTGGGACTGTGACCTTTTTCTTGAATGTTCCAGGACTAGGACGGAAAATCTGCAGCGACTGTACTGAATATACTTGTTCCTGGAATCCTGAGCTTCTGTGTAAGAAGTCTCGTTGCAGACAGGTTGCCTCATGGCAGGGCAGGGAGCCAACCTATGGGTCCTTGTTCCACTCAGCAGTTATCTTCAAATCTTTTCACCACAGCCACCCATCTTGAGAACTATTGATCATTCACATGAGTCCATACTGAAGCTATAATAAGTTATTCCCAGGATTTGAATCTTCCCAGAGGAAGCTTTCAACGTTGTCACACAAAGACAAGATCTTCCAATGATATTGGGTCCAAATTCCTATTCAGAGAGTCCTAATGAGAGCAGTGGGACCGAGCATAATAAAACAGCTCTATCTGCTAGGCTTTGGGATAACTCATCACATAGCACTAAATCATAATCATTCAGATGTCTTACTGTTAGCATCACTGTTATTAATATTATGTGTGTTATGTACATGCATTATATATAGGATATATTCCACGAAAATAAACACTTAAAAGGAAAGAAGGAACAAGTTTCTTAAGAGTAGACAGCATTTGAAATATAAAAGAAGAAAAACATGAACTAAATGATATGGTAGTAATTAGGGTTAGAGTGAGCATAGAAAAATTTAGAATGAAAAGGGAAGAGCACAGTTCTTTTCTTGCTTTAACTGCTTGGTATCATTTGATTTTAGAGTCCTGCTTTATTTTAGTAAATATGGTTTGGCTTATAATTTCTTCTTCTATATGTTTACATTTATTCTGTGGGTGAGGTTATACCCTGCAGTCACTCTGAGACAGACCAGAGCCATGAAATCTCCATCAGAAACCCAGTTCCAAATCCTTGATCACAAAAAGCAGTCTCATCAAAATCAAAATGATGTTTAAGGTTGCATCAGACAAGTTGGGAAACAATCTAATGGAAATAGTAGAGAGCATCAGACAAGGCCGCTGCAGGCTATGTTGCAGGTAGTGTCCAGGAAAGACAGGATTTGGTATAAGAGAGTCGTGTAGGCTATGTTGACTGCCATGAGACCATGAGGTAGGGCCACCCTGTGGTACCCTGGCCTCAGAAACTGGGGACAGCCTCATCAAAGATGCAGGAAGACAGAGAGCCCTGATTGTTCAGCTCTGGCTTTCAGTATTAGAACTTCAGACTTAAGGACACTTTTAAGTACATCAAAGAAACTCTATCTGGTAGTTGTCCTAGAACAGTGAGTAGGAAGAAGAGCTATAGAAAACCCGTGTGGGCTTGGTGACATTAACAAGAGCAAAACTGTAGAACTGAGGTTAAAGGACAAAACAGTGTAGCAGAAGGAAGATAGGGATCGAATGTCAAGTTGCTGGTCAGGGAATTCCATAATTTGTCTCTGACTCACAGAACTTATACAGAGCTTCATACACCAGGAGGGACAGGAATATTTCTGGTTATAAGAATTAAGGGGACTCAAGGACAGAGAGAAAGGACGAAAGCTACAAAAGCAATTACAAGTTAGGGAGCAGCAGACCAGAGACCAAGGTGACAGCACAGGGGACAAAGCAAGTTTCTAGAACAAGGCAGCATTAACCAAGAAGGATATTGGGAAGATGAGGTCATGCAGGCACATCTGGTGTTAAGGGTGAGCTGTTTAAAACCTGAAATTGTGGGCGAGCCCATTCTATATGTGCACCTTAGCAGGCCTGAGTAGGTGGGTGTGGATGCAGAACTCGGAGCAGATCAAGATATAGAACATAATTTCCCCAAAGGTGCACATCTCCATTGGGGAGGCAGGGTTGAACAGAGAGCCCAATCACCTGTTTCTTCTTGATCTTTCTTTATTCACTCTTAGTCCACAAATGGGGATGTCTGAATTCTACCATTAACCAATGACTCGGGAATGGTCTCTTTGTAGTATGATCACCCCTCCTGTTTTTAATAAGGCCATTCATTCAGGCCAGAAAATTCAGGAACACTGGTCCCCGTGGATACCTTTCAACTTAAACTTTATATTGTATTTTAAAAAAAGCATAATTGTGATCTTTTGAAGTGTCCAATAAAAGGTTTAAAGAAATAACAAATGTCCTCAGGTATCTGTCTTCCTGGGTTTCTTTGCAAAGGAGGGAAACAGACTCCTCGTTTGCCACAGCAACTGATTGTAAACCTTACTCTGCTTTTATTTCCTGCTCTTCATCTCCGGTCACTTCAGTTTCCCTCCTGTATCGTTCTCTTTCCTTTCGCCTTCCAGCTCTGAAGTGACTCTGACCAGTGCCCAACCCTTGGCTTCCTTCTTGTGTTCTCTCAGAGGCCCTGACCCTTTGACATGGATGCAAGTGAACAGCAGCATCCCACAGCCCGAGGGTGTCCAAAGCCTGCTGCTGAGAGAGGGTCATGCAGTTGCCAGTAAGCTGACTTGGGATAGCTGCAAGAGACTGGTTTGAATCAGCCATTCTCTTTGAACTGTTTCCTCTTTATGATCACCTTTCTGATGTTAAATTTTAGTTTTAAGGAATTAAAATTTAATTGAAAGACTAGCTTTTGTATAGGCCTACATTCAGTACAGAGGGAGTTCATTATGCCAAGACTGATATAGGCTTCTCTCCTCTGCCCACTGGTTGTACTATACTGGGCTTGACTCTGACCATTCACTCAGTTAGAAGCCCTGTTCGTTATTGTAAGCCATACAGAAAGTCCCTTGAAATCAGGGGCTGCGATATTTACACAATTTATTCATTTGCACAGTACACTAAGTGCTACCAATTAGGGGAAGAGGATACAATTGTCATCCAAAATATGTGTGGTTTTTGTCCATGTGGAACTATGCAGACTTATGGGTAAATAGACATTAATCAACTAATGACATCAACTGATGAATAAATGTCTAAATGTAAAGCTGTGAGCATGTCATGCTGTAAGTGTACAATTTTATGAATGTAGGGATGTTGATTTCCCTAGGAAATGGCAATTTATCCAAGGGCTAATGGCTAAGGATTTAACTTGTTAAAAAAGGGGAAAATAACAGGAGAGAGAAGGAGAAAGGTGTGGGGTGGTATGATTCTGCAGCCCAAATCTGTTTATCAACACAAGTACTATGGACAGAACTGCTGTTGACCCTGGAAAATAATTGGGATTTCCAACTTTCTAGAAACTGGTAGGACCAGTAGGATTTTCTACTTCTCATGACAACCACATACTCTCACATATTGTGAAGTATCTCCAAGGCAACTTAAGACCTCTATTTAATAACAACTGCAGGGGGCCTTGATTTTGAAGGTGACTTCCAGGGTCATAGAAAAGAAATTCATATGTAATACATTTTGAAAGAATGGTAATGCCTGGATTTTTCAGGATCTTTGAGGAGTGGAAGATGTAGGAAAAATTTTCAGAAACTAATTCATTCTCCTGAGTGATCACTCTCCTAATCACCAAATATTCTGATCATTGAGCATTTTATCCAATGTTTAATCTTGTCATGTCTTTGCATCTGCCATTTCCTCCACTGTACCTCTATACATGGTCCTGGATCAGTCATTTTATGATCAAAAACAAGAGTTTAAAAGTGGGTATGGCCTCCAGATCCAAGGTCAGATGCAACAAAAGGAGCAAAAGGAGAACTGAAAGTTAAGAAAGAAATCCTCATTATTCAGCAAATGGTGTTTGTTTTCCAACTAATTGACCTAGAACACCCTTATACACCATCAAAATTGTGATTTTCCTGAAAAGAACAACAGAAAATGGAACGAAGGGAACCAGTTGGTTGGTTAATTTCAGCGAGGAGACTGGACTGTGAGAAGTAAAAGCAGAGTCAGGGACTCATGTTAAGAAGATCATGTAACAGTACAGAGGCGAAATGATGGTAGCTTAGATTAAGCTGTGGAAAATAGAGAGGTAGATTCAATAGATATTTAAGAGGTAAAATTGACATATACATTTTTTTAAAGAGAGAGTGAGAGAGGAGAGAGAGAGAGAGAGAATTTTTAATATTTATTTTTTAGTTATCGGAAGATACAACATCTTTGTTTGTATGTGGTGCTGAGGATCGAACCCGGGCCGCATGCATGCCAGGTGAGCGCGCTACCGCTTGAGCCACATCCCCAGCCCCAAAATTGACATATACAAAAGAAGTTTTAGATATAAGAGTAAAAGGAATGTATGAATAGAGGTTGGTTGTAGCTATATGGATAGAAAGAGAAAGATAATACTGGAAGATCACACTTTTGGAGAGATTATTGGTATGGTTTTGCACATGTGGTTTTGAATATATGCAAGGAGAGATATCTTGAAGTTAGTTTTAACAGTTGGTTTAGGGTGTAGAGATCTAGTTTACAAATAGAAATTTGGAATATCATCTCTAGGTAGGTGATGCATTAGTTTTCTAGGACTACTTAACAAAATATCACAGACTGGGTGGCTTAAACAATAAGTGTTAACTCTACTCAGTTCTGGAAGCTGGAAGCACAGGATCAAATTGCTTTTGGGATAGATTTCTTCTGAGGCTCTTCTCCTTGGCTTGCAGGTCATCTCCTCTCTATGTCTTCATATGGTCTTTTCTCTGTGCTTGCTTGTGTTCTAACCCCCTCTTCTGATAAGGACATAGTGATATTGGATAAGAAGCCACTCGTATGGAGTCATTTTACCTTAATTACCTCTTAAAAGCTTATATTTCTAAATACAGTTACCTTATGAGGTACTGAGGCTTAGGACTTCACCATGTGAATTTTTGGAGGATACAATTTAGCCCATGTAAATGGTAATTTAAACTGTGGGAATGGTATGATATTTCCTAGGGAAATAATATATAAGAAGAAAATAATGTCTTTAATTGCAATCTGAAGAACTCCAAGTTTTAATGAGGAGGTTGAAAGAGAAGCCATAATCTTTTTTTATTTTTATTTTTTATTTTTACATGACAGAGGAATGCACTACAAATCTTATTACACATAGAGAGAACAATTTTTCATATCTCTGATTGCATATACAGTATATTCACACCAATTTGTGTCTTCATACCTGTCCTTTGGATAATAATGATCATCACATTCCACCATCACTAATAACCCCATGACCCCTCCTTTCCCCTCCAAACCCTCTGCCCTATCTAGAGTTTGTCTATTCCTCCCATGCTCCCACTTCCTAACCCACTATGAATAAGCCTCCTTATATCAAAGAAAATATTCAGCATTTTTTTTTTGGATTGGCTAACTTCACTTAGCATTATCTTCTCTAACTCCATCCATTTACCTGCAAATGCCATGATTTTATTCCGAGTAATATTTCATTGTGTATATATGCCACATTTTTTTTATCCATTCATCTGGAAAGCCTACATCTTGGGAGCAAATCTTTACCCCTCACACATCAGATAAAGCACTAGTATCTAGGGTATATAAATAATTCAAAAAGCTAAACACCAAAAAAACAAATAATTCAATAAATAAATGGGCCAAGGACCTGAACAGACAATTCTCAGAAGATGATGTATAATCAATCAACAAATACATGAAAAAATGTTCATCATAATTAGCAATTAGAGAAATGCAAATAAAAAACACTAACATTTCATCTCACTTCATTCAAGATGGCAGCTATTTAAGTGTTGGCAAGGATATGGGGAAAAAGGTACACTCATACACTGCTGGTGGGACTGGAAATTGGTACAGCCAATATGGAAAGCAGTATGGAGATTTCTTGGAAAATTGGGAATTTTGACCCAGCTATTCCTCTCCTCAGTCTATACCCAAAGCACTTAAAAACAACATACTACATGGACACAGCCTTATCAATGTTTATAGCAGCACAATTCAGAATAGCTAAACCGCGGAACCAACCAAGAAACCATAACCTTAGAGAGAAATCCCCTGTCTTCCATATCTCTTATAGGAAAGAGGATATGGAAGACAGGGGAGTTGACTATCATGAAAATGAGATGGTTGTGGAAATCATGGAGGCTTCATGTAGAATAAGGACTGGAAGATAGTATTTTCTTCTGTTTGATCTATAGCATATAATTACTTATTGCAATATTTTAGTCTTAATGGGGGAGAAGAAAGACAAAACAAGGAAATGTTGATTTTGAGTATTATAAAATTGGCTAAATATATCTGTGCAAACCTTAAGAGGTAAGTATGTCAGAGCCTCATTCCCAAATTATGTAAAATAATTTTAATAATATGTACCTCACAGAGTTGATGGATTCACATTTATCAAAGATACATGGTGGATATTATTCTAGCCACACATCTGAAATATTTTAACCTTTGCCACCATACTCAAATTGACTCAAAGTAGAAATAAAAAGAAAGTGAATCCATGTCAAGAGAAGTCTTTTCTAGAGAATCATATGGGTTAAATCTAGAAAGTCTGCTTTCAGATGTGAATTTCAAAGGAAAATTCAGAACAAGAAGAGAGGCTGCTGCAGTGTGAGAGAAAATATATAATGATAAGACAGCAGGAGTAAAGCAAGAATCCCAGAGCACCAGCCTGAGATGCCAGATGTAAATACTCACTATGAGGACTGTCTGAGTAGCACTGTATGTGGTAGGACTGTATGTAGACACTCATTATTGGGACTATCTAAGTAGGACTGTCTGTAATGTTCTCTCCCACCACACCCAAATGTTGAAACCTAAGCCTCCCTGGGTGATGGTATTAAGTGATGAGATTCCTGAGAGGTGATAAGGAATTTATGTTCTTACAAAAGAGGCACAAGGGAGCCTGTCCACCTCAGCTGCCATGTGTGCACACAGCAAGATGGAGGCACCTATGAAGCAGAGAGGTGTCCTCACCAGATACCTAACCTGCTGATACCCGTACATGGACTTCTCAGACTCTGAAACTGTGATCCATACATTTCCATTGTTTACAAATTATGCACTTTTCTTTGTTATAGCAGTCCAGATACAGTCTGATTTTACAATCATGTGAAAAATGAGGCCCAGAAATGAATACATTTCTTGAAATATGTGATTTTTTTTCCAACTCAATTAATGAGTCATTCAAAGGAATGGGTTATGGATTTAACATATCCAAACCTTAAAGAAAGAAATGGGGAAATAAAAATACATAGATACGCATGGTGCTTACTGTGAGAGGATACTCCAGTACCTTCATACAGAGAACATTCACATGGAAGGACACACAAGACTGAAGGGCTTCCACAGTGGCACTTAGTGGGTGTGTGCAGTTCAGAGTAAGTTCGGAAAATTAATTAACTGTGAGTTCATGGAAGTTTGGGATGCTTTTCTGGTTTTCTCTGCCTTGGTGTTCAAATTTCCCATTATTGATACACAGAGTACTGGAATTCAGAATTCAACAGGAGAAAATAGAAAGTAGTATTTCAATTGTTTTTATCTTCCATCTACTACCCATAATAGTGGGATTCATTTAGTCATATTTGTACTTGCATATCACATGACATAATTTGATCAGTTTCATTCCCCATTACCTTCCCCCTCCCTCTGATACACTTGTGCTACTCTGCTGGTCTCCCATTATTATTATCTCAGTGCTGCATTATATATGTATGTGTGTGCAGGCATGTGTGTTTATTCTGTGTTTGTGTGTGTGTGTCTGTGTGTGTGTGTATATATATATATATATGTATATGCATATATATATATATATATACATACACACATTATATTATACTATACATAATATTTGTGTGTATATATATTCTGTATATATATAGTATATATATATATCTTTTGTGTATATATATGTGTATATATACAGATAGACAGATACAAATTTTAAATATATATATATATATATATATATATATATATATATATATATATATGATTCATTTGGTAACGGACATAGCTTAATTTTATAGATTTTATTACCCAGTACTTCCCTGTTTTGAGGGCATTCGTGTTACTTCACTTATCTTTGCCAGGAATATTTAAGGTAGCTTTTGTAGTCCCTGCTTTACAGGTGAGAAAACTGAATCTGTGAACCATCAAGTGATCACAATTCAACAGGATTCACAGTGTGACCTCCACCAGGGAAGTGCTGAGCAGGCTCTGGACCTCCAGGGGCCGATTTGTGCCCTCAAGTCCATGCTGAGTGGTCACACGTTGGGAGCTCAACATGGACTTAAGTGTAAATATGACAAAGAGTTCTTCTGTTTGATTATTGTTTTCTTTTTTAGACACCTAGCCATTAGGATTTATCAAGCTATTCTGATTGAAATGAAGAAGGACACTTTCATGTTTTTTTTTCCATCCTGTCATCCTCAGGGGCTGTACAAGGTGGGCGACTTTGTCTACGTCGTCTTTCAAATTTGGAATCTTCTAGACTATAGTCTTGGGGACTATGACTTTCTCCCTGTTGTCCTTATCTCTCATTTCATTATTTAAGGATCAAATCATCTTTATATACAAAATTTGCATTTGAATTTACTGGCACCTCCTGTTTGAACCTATGCAAGTCAATTTCACATTCCAGCCCACATGGAATCAATCTCACTGTCCTCAATAGAGAATTGATAATCTAACCAGTTTACCTTACTCGGGTTCTCAGTTATGAAGGTAGGTGGAACCTTATAAACATGGCCATTGGGAATAAGAACCACTGGAACAAAGCCGGATATAATATAGCAAGTAACTATTTTTAAAAAGTCCTTAGAGAAAATAGGTCAGAATATTAATAGCTGGCATTTATTGAATGCTGATTAAATGACTGATATTATTCCAAGGAATTTACACAAATTAGCACCTTTAATACTCACAATAGCTCCATGAGAGAAATATTGTTAACTCTGTTTTACAGATCTAGTTTTTGAAGCCCAAAGAACTTAGACAGCTGGCAATGAACAGAACCATGATTTGTATTCTCAGCATCTAACAGCGTTTCTGGCACATTGGAGTCCCTCATTAATATTAATTAAAATGAACACAAGGCCAGATGTGCCACATAGGTTCCCTTGACTTTTCTTCTTTTGTAGCAGTTTCTGGAGTATATTTAACAAAGAATGGTTTTCATAAATTAATTCTAAGTTGTTGTTTGTCCCTCTAATCTGGCCCATGTGAAGATGGGATCTGATAGATTTGGAAAAGAAAAACACCAGATATGAGATATGAGATTTTGTTTGCAATAAAAGAGATTAAAAAACAGTTTGAGCAGATATAGAAAGGAAAATAGAAAACTTCTTCTCAGATGTTTCTTTGTCCCCTGCTGCCTCTTACTGTCTGGTATTCCTCTTCAAAACAGACCTCCATAAAGGTCAAAATTCAATGCATTGGGTTTGCCAAATATTGTGATAAAAGGTTCATCCTCAAGGAATGGGAGATAATTGCCTCCTGGGAGACCCAGCATGTAGAATGCAGCTCTGATCTACTAATTTTCTTCAGCCTCATGAAATATAAAAGGAAAATGGTCTTCTTTAGGCATTCTGTTAGTATCCCTCTTAGGAACCTGATAGCCTCAATCCAGACAGCTTTTCCTTTGGTGCCCACTTTGAGTTTACTCTTTCCAGTCAGTATGAGAGGTTCAGGAATACAGAATAGGAATCTTGGCTCAAACACAATCTCCATGGAACCTGGAACATCTTTCTCCTGGTCTGTCTCTATTTCTTCATCTCAATAGACTAAAAAGGAGTGGTAAGAAAATGTGTCAATGCATATAAAGGTGCAAGCTCTTTCATCTCCAAGATTTCCTCCAAATCTAAGATTTTGTTATTATTGTTCCATAGTCTACAAGTGTATCCACACTGAAGCATTAGCTCTTGTCTGTGAGCAAGTTTGCTGGTCTGACCTAAAAATGGCCCTTATTTTTCGGAATATCCTCACCATGACAACCATTGATTTCAATGTGGTTGATGGGCTGATTTCTTCAAATCAGGTGAATTTAGGGCACTTCAGAAATTAGGAGATAGGCCAGAGTAGACATAGATATCGACTGCTTGCCTTTGCTCTCCAGGAGCCCTGGAGCTTGTAATAGTATTTTTAAAAATCGCCTTGATGTCTTTAAGAAAAATGTCAACCCCATCTTTCTTCTAGCTCTACTGATATCCCCCACCTCCTAAAAACCTCCAACATCCAAAGTTATCTCATATGTAATACCATCTTTGCTGATAACAAAATTCTTCTTGATTAATTAAAATAAACTGGAGTCTAAGAAGAAAACATAAATTACCAAAATTGTCTTGCAATTGTCAACTAAATAATTGAATAGTGGTTCTTGTGAATGTGAGCTGATTGTATGTCATGCTGAAATGCTCAGATGACTGAAAAATGTATCTTCATTTTTTTGCCTTGAACCATTCGGCTAGAAAAATATCAAACATTCAAATATAAACAAAACCAAAACAAACCAACAACAATGAGGTCAACAAGTTGGAAACAACAGAAGATTTCTCAGTATTTGCATTACTATGAGCATCTTTTTTCCTTTGAACCTACTGTGATTTAAAAATTATTTTTTTCTAATTCTTTCTATGTTCTGTTTTGGCTAATGGTGAGAGATACCATTACCTACTTGTTTGGTAGAGTCCAGGAAAGCTTTTAATTTCTGAAGCACCCCACTTTTTTGTTTTTCACCTCTTCACCCTTTGCTCTATCCCTTATTATTTTTTTTTCTTTTTGAAAGACTAACTTCCTTTTTTTATATTGATTTTATTTTTTTTGAATACACAATAATGGAATGCATTACAATTCTTATTACACATGTAGAGCACAATTTTTCATATCTTTGTATATAAAATATGTTCACACCAATTCATGTCTTTATATATGTACTTTGTTTTTTTTAAAATTACTATTCTTATTACACATATATGCCACAATATTTTGCATCTCTGTTTGTATATAAAGTATGTTGACACCCAAGTTGAGTCTTCATACATGTACTTTGGATAATGATGTCCATCATATTCCACCATCCTTGAAAATCCCCTGCCCCCTCCCTTTCCCTCCCAGCCCTCTTCCCTATCTAGAATTCATCTAATCCTCCCATGATCCCCCTCTACCCAACTATGAGTCAGCCTCCTTATATCAGAGAAAACATTTGGTTAACTTCACTTAGCATTATGTTCTCTAACACCATCCATTTACCTGCAAATGCCATGATTTTATTCTCTTTAATGCTCAGTAAAATTCCTTTGTGTGTATATGCCACATTTTTTTTTATCCATTCATCCACTAAAGGGCATCTAGGTTGGCTCCACAATTTAGATATTGTGAATTGTACAAATATAAACATTGATGTGGCTGTGTCCCTATAGTATGCTGTTTTTAGGTCCTTTGGGTATAGTCCGAGGAGAGGGATAGCTGGGTCAAATAGTAGTCCCATTCCCAGATTTCCAAGGACTCTCCATACTTCTTTCCATATTGGCTGCACCAATTTGCAGTCCCCATCAGCAATGTATGAGTATAACTTTTTCCCCACATTTCTTTTCACTTTCCCTTCTTTCTTTCTCTGCCCCTCTGACTCCCAGTCTATCAGCTTCTCCCAGCTCTCCTTGATCTCCTTTTATTGTCTTTCTCCTTTATTCTACTTTAAAAATTTTCATTCTCTACCCATGTTCTTCCTGACAATTCACACTTAACCAGAGGATGCATGGGCCACAACACTCCTTGTAAGTGAAGGCATTCAGAAAGGGATTTCCTACCTGCAATGAGGCATAGTTGGAAACCATGTCTTAACATGCCATTCAATAGCTTTGAGCTGTGAGTTGTCACAGAGGGCATGTTGGGTGCTGAAATGATGAAGATAATACTAAATAAAAATTAATAATAATAAAAATAATAATAATTCCTCCCCTGAAAATTGTGGTGGAGAGGAGGGGTGTATCCATTTTGATTGAGGGGTCAACATGTGTGATGAATAATTATCAAATGGCTTGATATTTCCAATAGCTTTCATGATTGTGCTCTGCCAACCTCCATTTGCTTCTGAAAACTGAACTAATTTAATGTCATTTAAACCCATAAGACTTCCATTAACATTTATTCTTTTGTATTTTTTAGGCATAAGCCTTGTAACTAAATGTCTTGAATTTGTTTTTGTTTTCCTTAGCAAATGTTTATTAACCATGGAAATACCTATGGTATCATAATGACAGTATTTGTAATTTCAACTCCTTTGAACCAAGAATGAGAAAAAAAAATGGATGCAAAAATACAAAGTTGTCTGCCACTTAAAATAATTACTACCAATAGAAAGAATGAATTCACAATCTGAATTTGGTGGTGCACATCTGTAGTCCTATCTACTAAGGAGGCTGAGGTAGGAAGATCACTGGAGCCCAGGAATTTGAGACCAGCCTTGATTAAAAAACATTCACAGATTTTCAGGTAATTAGGATTTTCCTTCTCTGCATTTGAATTTCTTTCTCTGCATGAGCTATCTCATCTATGGTAAATTCTGTACATTAAAGCAGCAAATAATAAACCAACGAATTTAGTTGGTTGAATATATTCTATATTCTATATTCAGTTGAATATAGAATTTAGAAATGCACCCCAATTTTAATTTTAAAGAACTATTTGGTATGTGCGTACCAATATCAAACTCAGTGTCCTACTGGTGTCCGTCACAAAGAGGTTCAAGTCAAGTTTGTGCCTGACACAGCCATTGTCACTGAATAAGCTGGTTTCTCCAGAGAAACAAAACCAAAAAGAACCAATGAATCACTTCATATAGAAAGATTTATCACAAGAGATTGGCTTATTCCATTGTAGAGGTGGAAAAGTTTCACGATCTTCCACTTGCAAATTGGAGACAGAATAAAGCTGGTGATATAGTTCCAGTCCAGACCAAAAGCCTGCAAAATAGGAGATCCAGTAGCGTAAATTCTTGTCCACCACATCCAGAGCCCCAGAGACACGAGAACTTATGTCTAAACGCTATAAATGTTAGATTTTTCCAGCTCAAGTAGAGTGGTCAAATTTGCCTTTCCTTTGCCCTTTTTTATTCTATTTAGACCCTCAGTAATCATGTATGAGGCCTATTCACGCCTATGAGCGTTCTTGTTTTTATTCTGTCTACTGATTTAAATATAAATCTCTTCTAGAAACACCCTCATACATATCCCCAGAAGTAATGTTTTGCCAGCTACCTGGGCATCCCTTAGCCCCATCAAGTCAACACATAAAATTAATCACACAATTACATTCAAAACATACCTGTTAAGTGCTTACTGTAGTTATTCCAATCTGATTATGTGACATGTCTCATTTGAAGCTACATAACTTGCCCACACTTGAATACTTGGGTCCCATTCAATATATAAAGAACCTACCATCAAGTGGTAGGCTACTGGAATCTAACATGTGTTTATCTTTTCTTGCCCTGTTGAAACAGTGAACTACTGATTAAATGCACATTCTTACAACTGTGACCCTATTAGATTCCAGAGCAGTCGTAGGTTAAAAAAAATATGAATTAACAGTACCTGCCAAAACATGTGTTTTGATGAGATTATGAACAGGCTCATGCAGGAGCAGAAAAGGGCCTCTAAGTAAACTGATTGGATATGTTTATCTTTATTAAAAGAGGCAGAAGGGAATTATACAAACCAAAAGACAAGAGAAATGCATTTCAGGAAACTGAATCATATGTGGGAAGAAGAGGAATTATTGAGTATAAATAAAATAGCTCTTAATAAAGAGACTCAAAATCAGGCTTATTTTCCTTTGCTACAATTATGGATAGGTATAAGGATTAGATATATATTTCCTTAAATGGACAAGAGATTGACAGCCAGTAATGTGTCATTGTCGAGTCACTGACAAATATCAGAGAGGAAAAAAAAAAAAAAAGAATCTTCCGGAGGTTATTCTGTGAAAGCAGACACTAGCTTACGTCCCCCTAGACAAGAGTGTTGCCGTAGGTACTGTCAACTCCCAGTGAGAGCTGTAACCAAGGGCATTAAAAAAGAGAAAAACTGTACTATTTGATGAGGTCCACTGGGCATACCCAGCTCATCAAATTTGAACATTTTGTGTAGCTGTTTTGGAGAATGAGATTTCTGAAAACAGCTGTACACAAATAATTTAATGAGCCAAATATGTGTCCTTCAGGTACCTGATCTGAGAGCTAATACTCTGCTCCTTGCCTTTGCTAAGAACTGTTTCTTCCTGTCTTGACCAATTAGTCTTAGGAAGAAAATCCTTCCTTGCATTGAATGGCAGTATGCAATGCTTTCTCTCATTCAAATGTTATTTTTTTATGAATGAGATCAATATTGGTAGCAGGAAGGGGATCGCTAGGGCATCTGGAAGACTTGAGAGAAGATTCTGCACTCCTGTTTTCTTTTGTCTTTCTCTGCTGCTAACTTGACAGGTGGCTACAGGGGGAAGATACTCAGTCCCTGTAGCCTCTGGGTCTCTCTTGGATAGTCAGTGATAATGAAGCATGCTCTTTACCATTGTTCCACCACTAGACTCACTAAGCATGTTAATGGACTTTTGGATTCACAAAATATCCTATCCATAGCTCCCGTTATTGAAGGACATGAGGCATAGAGGATTCCAATACATCAAATCCAGAACTGATATTTTAGGGCAAAACTAATATTTGTAATTTGTTGGAAAAAAAGGAAATAAAGGCCCAAGCCCATTTAAGAGGCGATGTGATGGTGCTCAGTGAATTGAATCTCTCTCCTAGTCTGGCTCAGAGATCAAGGATATTTCAATTAAAAAAAATGCTATAGAATTGGAGTAGCTGGCCTCAGGACAATAATAAGTCTAGAAAACAGAAGCATAACAAATTGGGGAGATATTTTTGTAGAAAGCAATTTGGTATTGTGTATCAAAAAACCTTTTAATAGTTTTGAAAGCTTCATTCAGTAGGTTCACTTTTAAAAATCACCTGAAAAATAATTTAAATAATTAGAGACAAAAATGTAAGCAGAAAAGGAATTCATTTATGACATTAACAAAGAAAATTGGAATTAGACTGGGCGTTTTAAAAGTTTTTATGTAAAAAGGAATTTTGAAAGTTTAATTGAAAGTGTCACATCATTTTAGCAGGCTTCGGAATACCCATTTAAAATTATAGTTATAAGTTGTTGATGCCCTGGGGAAATTTTTACAAATGTAATTTTGCCTGTAAAGAGCTAGATGTAAATTTCAGTGTACTGTATAACCTCTAATAAATATGTGGGTGTGTGAGTGTATTTGAGTGATAATGTGTATGTGAAGACAGGGGTTGGAAAAAAATTATTAGCAAAATGTTATCAACAGTATTCTGTGAATGCTGCAGATTTTTTTTGTCTTCCCCATTATGATTTTTCTCCCTGATTTACAATCTTCAGCATTAAGTATTTGTATATGTTACACTTAAAGTCAACAATCAGCAGTATATGTCTTCCATTATTTACTGCTCTTCCCTCGGAGTGAACTTTACTTCCTTGCCTCAGTGACACCATGTTTGGATATGTCTTCCCTTGCCTAATGCAATGAGGTAGAGGTGTCTTGAGTCACTGCACAGAAGAGCTTCTGACTGCCTCTATATGTTTTGCTCAGTCTCAGTTCTCTCACATCTGGGAACAGCAAAGGCAGGTGCTTCTCTATAAGCTGCATTCAATAAAATGAAAAAAATGTGTAGCAGAAAGAAACACAGGTGACCACAATAGCAGACATGTGACATGAATACTCACTGGAAGAGCTCCAAAGAATTCCTGGAAGTGTGGGTACCTCAACTGTGTAAGTGGGGTTGTTGGTTTATGTGACAGAAAAGAACAGTAGTACACACCAGTCAGATACCAAGAGAGATTTAGGAAAGCCAATGCACATTCACATTCGTGGGAGAATGTACTTGGGGGTTCCTGGCTCCTCTTTTAAGGGAATTTGGTAAATGATGGGTATGAGAAGGAATTTGGGAATGACATCAGTCTGGTGATCCATAAGAGAGTTTATGGCAGTCTGGATATTTTCAAAATTCTTTGGTTGATATGGGCTCCATTATCTGATCAATAGATGATGTTAAGAAAATACTCTAATTTATAGATTTCTTAAAATGTTGTATTTCTCTTTTCCTAATTTATTTATTGAATGGGCTAATTAACACTGAACATGGCAATTTTCATAATAGAGTGAATTTACAGTAACTTTAAGATTGACAGGTTTCTCAGATATATGGGGAGTGGCAGAACTCCATATTAAAAATTATACTTCCTTTTCCTTTCTTTTGTAGGCTTTTTACCCACTTCTTCATTTCTTCTATACTACCTCAAGATGGGCATCAAACTTTTTTTTCATAATAAGCCACTTAGAAATGGAAATTGTTTGTTACTCTAGCAAAGAGAAAATAAGCTTTATATGGTTTATTTTATTAAAATTTCCATTTTGGAAATCAAATAATTAGTTGCTTATCTGAAGCAAAAACAACCTCATATAAAGAGATGCAAATGTTTCAAGAGTAAGAATATAAAGACAAGTCAAAAAAGACTCCTCATACCCTATACTTTTATGAATTTTTTCGATTTTGCTGATCAGGCATTTGAATGAATATATTGTATGCTCTATCTTCACTTCTTCGCCTTCTCTTCTTAATCATTTTAAAATCTAATTTCTACTGGTGCCAATAAAAGTAACTCATTTTTTCATGATTTTGATATTTTGAAAGTGGTTTAGAATATCCTTGGAGTTTTAACAATATCAAGATTGAAATTGTCTATGTATTTTTGGTAGGAATTCCCTGCTAAAGCAAGCATCACATCCTAGATATATGAGCCTTTTTGGTGGGATTTCTAAGGACATAACACTGTTTCTTCTCAGTGAAGTTGACCAAGACGTACATGATGTCCATACATGATGGCTCCTATTCTTTTAATTTGCCCACATCACTCTTGTGATATTCCTTATCCTGACCTACAAGATGTTCAACTTGGATTTTCATTTTCCTAGACCTAAAACCAGCCATTTTCCCCAAGGGCTCTGATTTCTTTTATTTGAGAGCACTAGGGTTTTGGTGAGGTAATTAGTATAGGCACACCACTGCTTCCAGGCTCAGTGGAGCTAGGAAATGTTTATAGATGGATAGATAAAAATATTTTAGAATCTCTAAATCCTCACTGTGACTATTTATAACCTTGCTTCTGCCTTGATACCACAATACAAAGTCAATTCACAGATCCAACTTCACACTGGTAGGTTGCTTTAATGGTGGGAGATGTAATCCCTGTTGTACTCATTGTATGGATTTTTTTTATCATACACAAAAGATAGTTTCAAAACTGCCAATCACTAGACAAAGAAATCTCCTAACAAGGTTTCACTATTTGTTCCCAATTAATTCTTTTTCTTCTGAAAGTAGATAGTCAAAGTACTGCATTCAAAGCTACTTTAAATTAAACCTCTTTGTTTTTAGAGTACTTATATTGGTTTGAAAGGCAGGTATATCATTCTGGTTTGCATAATGAGTTCCAACATACATCTATTCTTATTTCCTATGTTCTTTTACACGATAGCATATTTTAATTTCTTTCTTACCTTCCTTTTTAAAAACTTAGCACTATATCCTGGAGATGGTTCCATACATAGCAGATGGATGTATTAGAATTTATTTAACCAACCTCTTACATATGACAGTTTATGTTTTTCCCAGTATTGTATAATGACATACAGTTCTGCAATATATATGTTTATATATACATATATATGTATATATATTTTTTTCAGTACTGGGGATTGAACTCAGGGTTACTTGACCACTGAGTCACATCCCCAGCCCTATTTTGTATTTTATTTAGAGACAGGGTCTCATTGAATTACTTAGCACCTCACTGTTGCTGAGGCTGAGGATGCCTTTGAACATCAGCCTGCCTCAGCCTCCTGAGCCTCTGGGATTACAGGCATTCACCACTGCACCTGGCAGTTATGTCTCTTAAGAGTGAATTCTAGAAGTCTCTGGGGACAAAAGTTAAATTGATTTTTAGTTTATTTTTTTTCTTTTTATATTGTTCCAAAAATTGTTATACCAATTTGAATACCTACAACAAGCCTGAATAAGGGTATTTCCCCCAAAGTCATGCTTCTGAATGTATCCTGCGTATTAAGCTTGACTCTCTATTTAAAATATTTCCTGGAATTGAAAATGGTGGCACACACCTGTAATCTCAACAATTTGGGAGGCTGAGACAGGAGGGTCACATATTTGAGGCCAGCATTGCCAAATAAATGAGATCTGTCTCAAAAGTTAAAAATAATAACTGGCAGTGAGTTTAGTGGTAGTGTACCTCTGGGCTCAATCCCCAGTACTTCAGTAAATAAATAAATAAATAAATAAATAAATAAATAAATAAATAAAATTTCCTACAACTTTTTTCTCCTACATAACTATAGTTCAGTGTCCATTGATCAAGATTTCCCTATTGCATAGAAGAAAGACTATAGACAATAAAAATTTACTACATATTTCAAAGGTAGAAGACAGAATTTTGAAAGTTTTACAATAAGGAAATGATATATGTTTGAGAAGTTAAACATATTTAAACATATGCAGTGCATATGTGTATAAAAATATAACATGGTAACTTACTAATATGTATAATCTCATGTTTTATGTATCTGTTAAAATAAAAAAAAATAAAGCACTAGTTACAAGGAAGTGGAAAAAACAAGGTGGGTTTCTTTTAAAAAAATAAAGTGTTTCCTAGAATTTCTGTTATTTGAAGTAGACTGAGGAATATTTTGCATGAACTCAGTCCACTGAATTAATTAGAACATACTTGGCACAAGTTGCAAATTTGTCTTAATTATGTCCAAATCTATTTCCCTTAGTAGATCTCAAGTTCATTCAGAGGAGCTAAGAATACATAATACTATGCAATATTTCAAGCTCAGCTTCACTCTGACTTCTTCCTGAAAGTCTTCCAGGATTTCTCCAAAAGGATTGATTATTTGATCCTTTTATTCCAAAAATCTTTTTTAGAGTACAATTATTTTCTATGAGCTTAGGACAAGTATAGCAATATTACCTTCCTTTTAAATAGAATGCACAACAAATGTATAAGGTTTTGTCTTAGTTTAAAAATATATATATTTAACTGACATTTATTTTAAAAAGATTAGAAATGGTGGGATACTAAGCTTTATTTTTATGCTTCTTTTTTTTTTCCTTTGTATTTGCTTTTTTCAGTACTGTTATTGCATACAATCCTTCCAGATTGTACTATGACTTTGTTTTTGTTTTCTATTTGTTTACCTTGTTTTTAATCTAGAAAAGCAAATGGAAACTAAAAACCTAAATAATGGGTCACATAGTGAAGAACAGTACAAAATCCAGGGAAAACTTTCCAGGCCACCTGAGGGGAGGTTTGGATTGGGAAACGGCTCCCTTATGCATCTGGACTACAGTCTGCCCCTTTTCTGGGCTCTCTGCTTCCTGCTGTCATTTCTCACATCCAGCCCCTAAGATAGGGAGCTTCTTAGGGAATTGAAACTGACAACTCCTTGCTGATTAGCAGCCTCAGGACAGGGCATCTCCGGAATGAGATCAATGTCAGCGTGATTTTGCCCACAGCAGCTGTAGCAAGAGGAAAAATAAAATAAAATAAAATCAGCAAATCCTTCCCAGTATTATTTATTAGAACAAAATATCAGAGTCACGAGTGTGGGGAAGGGAAAGGAAAGGATTTCACATTGTGCCCTTAGGAAAACTTTCAGCAATGACAAAAGGGGAGACATAAACTCATCTTTGCTCTAAATGGTGTGAAAAAGGGCCTTGATATCCAAATCATAATGCACCACAACTGGAAACTCCAGGTATTCTGAAGCATCTAGGATATCATTAAATTTTTGAGATTGTTTTTGGTTTCTTCTCTTCACAGTAGATTCCACCTAATTGGAGTCTTCAGGAAGAAGCTTGGAGTATTATCATATTTCCGCAGGTGTACCCAAGGAATGGGCTTTTTACACTTGGTTAGCCAAGTCACAGGAAAGTTGTTTTAATATTCTCTAGGTATATGAGAAAAAGGCCAGGCAGCATAGAACAAACCTAAGTAAAAAGAAGATGCACGCCTGTTTATGATCCTTATTTCTTGGTGTTATTTCAGGCCTTGCTCGGCTTATTTCTGATTTTTTATTTCTTGATGTTATTGCAGGTCTTTCTTTGCCCAGGACCAAAGTCACCGCCTAAAATAAGAAGCAATAATACTGGTTGAGAAAGAGATTCTTATTTTTTTTTTTTTTGTTGCTTCAATTTCTCTAAAGCTAGACTTTCTGCAATATTTAATTTTCCCAGAAACCCATGAATAAAAAAAAATACAAGTCAAGGAAAAATAGTCTTGTGATATGATTAACTTTATGTGTGATATGGATAATGATTCAGAAGACCTATATTTAGATGCTTTATTTGTGTAAAATAAGGAAAGTGTTACTGCTGTACAAATACAACTGAAAGACAGCAATACTGAACTATGCAATATTTCAGGCTCAGCTTCACTCTGACTTCTTCCTGAAAGTCTTCCAGGATTTCTCTAAAAGGATTGATTATTTGATCCTTTTATTCCAAAAATCTTTTTTAGAGTATAATTGTTTTCTATGAGCTTAGGACAAGTATAGAAATATTACCTTTCTTTTAGATAAAATGCACAGCAAATGTACAGAAATGTATACCTGAATGGGAAAGCACAGAGAGACATATTTTATAAGGTTATGACTTTTGCCAGATTCTATTGTAATAAATCCCACAACACAGGAGTATCCCCTCTATTCTGTGAGAACCGAAGGACTGGGAGATGATTTTCTCTCTGTATGTATCCTCACAACTGAGTTCCAAGCCTTGCCCACAGTAGACGTTCAAAAGTGTTCATCACATGAATAAATAAGTGGATGAATGGAGGAATTCATCATAAAGTTTGGAGGAGGGACAATCTTGAGACTATGTCTGATAGCTCATCTCCACCCACATTCCATCTGTCCTGCCTGGGTAGTTACTTCATTTTATTCCTCTGCTTGGAAATGAGAGTGAGTGTGAGTGTATGTGAGAGACAACGTATCTCTGGTTCTGAATATATTTTTGTGTATATAAGTTTGGTATTATCTTCCAAACAAAGTTGAGTAGGAATAGAGTCTGAGGTCACCAAAGTTTTCAAAGGGGAAGGAAGATGCTGCCTCCAACAGGCAACAATTTCTCATTCAGGCACATAGTGTTCCACTGAAGTTCTGTAGGCTGGACACAGAGCGCAGCTAGGGCAACAGGTTTAGGGTGATGCAGTAGAAGGTCATGACCTGACAACCTTATGTAGTATCGACAAAGATAATTTAGGAAGAGTTTTAGCAGCTATGTTAAAGTACAATTGTATAATGCGCACATGTTTTGTGCATGTTTTCAGTGTATAGTTATCATGTCTACAATCAAGGCAATGAGAAATATGTGCTCATAGTATTCTTCAGACGGTTCAAATTCTTTCAGTTCTACCAACTCCAAGAATTTCCTATGCCTACTTGCAATGTCTCATTTCTGCCTCTTTGTCAGTTCTAGGAATTACTGGTCCGTGATCTCTCAGGATAGGTAATTTTGTCTCTTCCAGTGTATTATGTAGGTGCAATGTTATAGAATATGGTCCTTTTCTCTTTTGTTTTTTAAAGTCAAGTTTCTTTCACTCTGTATTTTAAAAATATGATAATTGTATTGCTAGAGGGAATAATGATAATAATCACTCTGAACGAGGTACTTATATACATTCTCATTTAATTAATTTCCAACTAGAATGCTCAGCCAAACTGAATTATTAAAATGGTCTTTAAAGGAGTCCTATGGAAATTGATTTGCTTCTGACAAGGACAATTACTCTATTTACCGAAGCTAATGCTTTTACTTGCATAAGTGAAATAATGCATTATACTCATACAACTAACAAAAATGATGATTGCAATAAAAGTGATACTCAGCAATTCTTCCACTTCTTGGAAAGAAGAACATAGTTTCCCCTTCTTTTCAAGTTACTCTCACTTTCATACTTGGGGAAAAAAAGTGCAGTGAAGCCTTAAAGTTCTATGTGAAGTGTCAGTTCTAAAAGTTTTCTCTCTTTTATTTATTTATTTATTTTTTTAGTGAAACTGTTTTCTGACTTGTTTTTTACTTTGATAATTCTATCCATCCTAAGTGAGCACACTGGCTTCATGTACACACACACAAAAAAAACAATAGTTTTAGGGTAAAGAAATGAATCTTTCCCATGAAATATCCTAACTGATAGGAAGATAAATGAAAACTGTTGTTTTTTCAAATAGTGTGAATGAATTACTGAGCATCTCATATGGAATGAAACTATATTTCAGGATCCAATAGAGATTGTTTAAAAAATATTTTTAATAAAAGAAGAAAGTAATGATTTTTGAAGCTCTTGGGATGAGGAGCTAGGTGGCATTAATATAACCATTATTTCAATGAAAGATGAGTTAGTTCAACATATTTTAATCTGAAATTATTTTACATTCTTCATTGTAGTAAAAAAAATGTCTCATGCAAAATTATAAGTATCAAATATAATATAAATTAAATACCAAGGGGTAAAAAAAGAAAAATAAATATAAGGCTTCTAATGTTCCCAAGGAGACTGCATCAATCTACAGTACTTGTTTTTTTTTTTTTTTTTTTTGGTATGGCTTTGCAGCAAGACATTTTGCTAGAATATTGTGGATGACAAAGGAAGCTTTAAGGAACCATTTCTCTTTGCAAGAAGATTAATGCTTACTGAGAAGTAAAGCACACATGTGAGAGACAGCTAATTGAACTAGTGATGCACAACAAGCTTGCAAAACCACAGGGAAGTAAAACTCCCTAAGTGATTAGAGGAGAGTTGAAGGAGGACCCTGAAATCCTCAGAGTGGAGGATGGAGTATCAATCAATGTGAGTACAAATAGGAAGACAGGTGGGAGGCCATGCCAGGAGATGATTCCTGGTCAGAGTGAAGGGGGTATGGAGATAAACACGGCAAAGATAATCATGTGGAGCATCAGTCTCATTAGAGAATGAGGCAGATGGCAAAGAAGAAGACTATGTTCAAGTGTATCAGGCCAGAGAATGCAGCAGAGGGCTCCATTAGCCAGGTTGGCCATTGGCCTGCAGAAACATGTGCTCATAGTATTCTTCAGATGATTCTATAATTTCCCCACATTCTTATCATTGGAAGAGACTTATAAAGTTCCATGATGATATTCATGACTAAAGGGGAACATTTATGGGAGTTGCAGATATTAACTACAGTTGGGCTGAACTCAGCCCAGAGTGTGTGGTGGGAGGGAAATTGTTAACTTCTGGGATTCATTTTAAAAAGCCCATATTGAGTCTTTTGTGTTCAAGACCCATGTTTCCCAGAGGTAGAGCAGCTCAGGCTGTCCTAAGCCTCAGAATATAAGCGCTTCATGCAAGGCCACATGACTAATAGGTCCAGCGACTTCGATCGACTTTCCTAGTCACCATTTCAAGTCCTTTTCAGTAAACCAAGCACTCCTGAATGCTGACCTTATTCTAAAGGCCGAGAGAAGTTAAGTACAATTTGGAATTCAATCAATATTGAATGATGGTGACCTTTGGGAAAATGTATCCTGTAATGTCTTTTTTTACATTCTATAATTCCTATATAAAAGCACTCACTTTTTTCTTTTTTTCTTTCAGTGTTTTCTTTTCTTTCTTTTTTCTTCTTTAAAAAACAATTCCAGGCTAAAATATTCTACAGTAACTTCATTACATTTTTACAAATAAATTAAGATTCAAACTTTAATTCTTCCATTTTCTAGTTTTCTTTGCTACTAAGCTGCAGACTGATTTAGATATCTATTCTCTCTATATAACACGGAACACACCCAGTTGGACCATTGGCCATGAGGAAGGTACATTTCCATGGCTGTGCTTACAGGATGCAGGACAGCACTTGGGCCTGTTGGGTACATGCCCAATGGTGGTTGAGGATAACCGAGAAAAGGTGAATGGTATCTGACTCCAGCACAAGAAAGTTCCTTTGTAACTCGACAGTCTGAGTCTTTTTGAGCTATAATTACTCGTGGTAGCTGGTAGCATTATAACGCTGTCTTCCTTTGCCAAGAAGCCAACCACAGTAGTGAAAAAAAGACCTTAAATGTGCTCTTTTTTGTTGCTTAGTTCTTGGCAAATGATGTTTTAGGAACTCTTTAGCGGCATGCTTTCTCAATGAAATAAAAAAGTCTCACACTTCCTTCCTTCTCTATTATCCTGTGATGTTTCTGTTTCTTTTTGCTGATATCTCAGTGAATAAATGTACTCCCTCCAATTTTCCATCTCATTTCTGTGCCATACAACTGAGGGATAAGTAATCGTGAGTCAGTGACCTCAAACAGGAGGTCATGCCCATAAGGTTCTTCTGCACTGACACTTCTGCCATTTCCATAGAAGAAGCTCCTTGTTGGCCCATCGTGTGCAATGCTTTCAATTTATTTATTTATTCAATCTAAAGGTCTCGGTTACCAAATGAGGTCAGGCACTTCATAGAGACCTTTTGGTTAATGACAGGCCACATACTCCACAGTGGTCTCAAAAGGTTATAATGGAGCTGAAAAGTTTCTATTACCCTGGGATGTTGTAGGTGTGCTAGAGCTATAGCAGAGCATTACTCTCATGTTTGTGGTTATGCTGGTGTAAATACACCTATTGTGCTGCCAGTCACATGAAAGTAAAGCAATATAATTGGGTCCAGTGTGCAACGCTTGATAACGATGACAAAATATCATTATCGAACCAGTGTTACTGATTTATGTATTCACTGTATTATGCTATGTATCATTATTTCAGAATGTACTCATTATTATTATTAAAAATAGAAACAGAATGATGTATTATATGAGCAGCAGCCTCTCAATGCTCCTGTTTACCAGAACTCATGATTACATCAATAGACCACATCAAGTGATTAACCTACATCATCTAGGTTTGTGTAAGCACACACCCTGAGTTCACATAGTAATGAAATTGTCTAATATTTTATTGCTCAGAATATATCTCAGTCATTAACATCATTTGACTGTACCAAATATTCTTAGGGAACAAAATTTCAATTCCTTCCTCTATCAAGTTCTCCAAAAACTTTGCCCCTAATCAATGAAAGAGGTTCTTGAATTTAAGCATTAAAGAAATCCTGTAGTTTGATTTGAGGGAGAAATCTTAAAGATGGGATTGGCATATTTGTAGAAATCTGTAGACAACAGCCATTTGTCATTATTTTGAGCATGAAGAAAAGGGAGAGAATGTTATGATTGTTTTTGTTTTTGCCTTTTTGTTTTGTTTTCCTCTTACCAGAGACCTGCATTGTAATCAGAAACTAGGAAGACTGGTATTTCTTCTGTTGTTGACTTGAATGTGCTGTTTGCCTTGGCTCCTGTTCACGATTTGCATGCTTGTGTTTTCACTTCAATAGGAATATTGTTCTCTCCGTGGATATTTCTTTTGTGCATTCATTCAGTGACTCATTTCAGTACATATCCACGCTGTTAATATACACGTCTTCTTATATGGTCATGTGCTAAATGACTCTCTGGTCCATAAGCTACCAAAGCAGAAGCAGAAAGTGTGGAGCCTGCTATGGCACCGGTGTGGAGTCAGTGATTGAACACGGGTGGGAATCACTATGGCGAACTGTGCAAAGTTTGGCATAGAAGCAGGGACACAGAAAGGTACAGTGGGCTATGTGATGCCCAGTTTCCCTGGTATGAGCAATCTGGAGCTCTGTGGTTAATCTCTGGCAGGGGATGAGGAAGAAACAGCTTCCTGAATGACTCTTTACACATCTTGCTACCCAGAGCCACCACCCCATGTCCTTGGTGCTGCCTAGAGGGTCCTAAGTGAGGACCCTGTGCCTAGGCTTCTCATGGTGGCTACAGTTGCCTGAAGTAAGAATATCTGGGTTCCTGCTCTGGTTCCTTTCCTCACTGTAAGTAGAAATAAGGAGATATATATATATATATATATACACTATGAATTCATAAATCCTATGATCAAATTTTAAAAATATGTGTCCTTCACAAGCATTAAATATGCTGCAAAGAAATGAGTGTAAGCTTTAAAAAATCAGATCATAAACTCTAAGCTGTCGAAAGTGGTTAAATTTCAACAAGAGCTGTATTTAAAGCTATCTGAAAACATTTGTTTTATATCTGAATCTTTTTTCCCCTCATGTTGCCCTGATTTTTGTGCAAAATATGACAGAATGGATCATCAAACTCTCAAAAGCATCATTAAGTAAAATGTAAAAGACAAAGTTTATCTGATTTAGGTCTGAACAATATATATTGATATAGGTGTATATATTCACAGTCCCCAAATAATCTATCTTGATTGTATCAGGATTTTTTGATGGAAAAAAAAAAGTAAAAGGTGTAGACTTTAATAAGAAGTCTGATAACCTTGACTCACACTTACAGAGTAGGAGATGTCTAATCATTCGCCCAAGTGCGATTGCAAAGAAATGGCAATACTCCTGCATCATCACCAGCATGGAAAATAAATGAAATTAAAAATGATTGCAGAACTATTAACCTTTATCCAGGCAGTGGTTTTCTGTTTGTTTGGCTGTTGAGAGTTTCTACTTAAAACCAAAGAAGGTAAACAAAGCAGGTGTTGCATGGAAAAATGTAAAAAAGAAAAAAAGTTCTGCATTTCAGATTTGTTCCAACTTTATGGCTATCAGATAGGCAAGTGACACAGAGAAGGGTGGAACTTCAATATCTAGGAGAGAGAGGGTGCCCAACAAATATATTTTGGGGGATTTATTTCTCCCTGAGTCCTTTGAAGGAAGAAAAAACAAAATAAGGATCATTCACCAAAATTAACTGTACAACTTTTTGCTTTGAAATGGAAGCTCATGTTTGGTTTTAAACCTGTGTGTGTGTGTGTGTGTGTGTGTGTGTGTGTGTGTGTACTATTAAATTTAAAAGAATTAAATCAAATGTGGGATCATTGAGCAATCTGAAAAATATTTGATAGTTCTATGTGTTGGGCAGTTTGATAAGAACCATAGATGATTCTCATTCAAGTTTGAGTGAACAGAAACTCTTTCCTGGAAGTAGCATGAGATGATAAGGTGTTACTTACATTCAGTTGATCTCTCTAAGGCAGTGGTTTATGATTTAATGCACATAGTAAATCCAGCCTTAGAAACATGGAGATCAACCACCATCACTGCCCCGAAGTAATTTGATTCAGTACATCTGAGGTTAGACACAGAAGTTTGAATTTTTCACAGATGATATAGATGAAGGTGAAACTCAAATTTTGTAACTTGACCAGCAATTCTCAACTATGTGTGCATATTCTAATTTACCTGGGGGAATTTTATACAATTCCAGTGCATGATTCCTGCACCCAAAGATGCTAATTGGATTGCTTTCATATCACATTTTGAAAGACCCACAGGTTATTCCAAGGTACAGTCAGGGTGGAACGTCACCTGCTTAGAGAACTAGAATTCTGAGTTCAGAACTTTATCAAATGACTTCTACACTCGCTGCATAGGTCCTAATTAGCTGATCACGATTCTTTATCAGCATTGCTCTAGAAATCACCATCAGCAGAAGAACAGCTACTTTTGATTCTACTTTTGCCTTTTACATTCCAGGCACTTGAGTGCTTTACATTACGGATAATTTTGTTTAGTCTACCAAACCACAGTCTCTGGAGAGGGACAAAGAAATCTGCATTTTAAGCATGCATGCTAAGTGATTGCTACATATATTTTCCTGAGAGCCATTTCCTTCCAATACTTATTTTTTAACTGCCACGTATTTTTTATCCCAGTATGATCTTTTTAAAGCTTATGTCTAAGGATAGAATTCCTTGTTCAGAGCTCTCTGTGGCTCCCTGTTACCTTAAGGTGGATGGCTTTGTCCTATTCTCAGATACTATGGTTCTGAGAATTGAAAGCAAGCATTGACAAAGTGTGTGGGTCCCAGGAATTGTCGGATATTATGCTCAAAGGCCAGTCACTCTCTCTTGCTTCAACCAGTGCTTCCCCAATCTCTCTCATCCACACATTCACAATAACACCCACACACATGTATCTAGGTTCTGACTTATGTTCCAAACCGCAGCTGCTGTCTTAGACCTTAGCTTTCACCAGCTCTCTTTCCTTCCACTTTAAACCATTTCTCACTGATTCCATTACTTACCCTCTGTCCTCAAATCAGGTGTCCACTTTCAGCCTCTCTGGCAACTTGATTTTTTCAATCTCCCCTGGGCACTCCAGCACGATGGCCTGGGGCATTCAAGTAGAAAGTAGGTCATTACCAGAAACACAGGATAGAGCTTCACCTGTGTGTTTGTGTGTATGCATGTATGTCAGAACACATGCAAGCAAGAGGGTTGTCAGTGAGGGACACTGATGGATGAAAGTGTAAACCCTGTCTTGAGAGAGAATCAATCTCCATCAGTCCACTTAGAAGCAATCACAGACCCCATTAGCTGAACACACAACATCATCGGACATTTGCCTTTTTTAATGTCTAGAGCTGTTTGAAGGCTTACGTAATGTAGCTTCTCACTGGCATGATATTGTCTTAGTTTTCTCAGGAACAATTTCACTTCTTCTGATTATACTTTAACAGTAGATCGTCAGGGCCCGATGGTCATGGGCTATGCATGCCACCCTTTTATCAGGTTAATCTTTGGACATACATGAGCAACCAGATAATGTAAAGTCACACAATGACAAACACAAGTTGAAGACAATCTTTGGATCTATCATTTAAAACCCATCTTCTTAAACCCTGGTCTGATGTTCCTGATGGCACATGCCAGCAATCCCAGCTTCTTGCAAAAATGAGGCAGGAGGATCACAAGTTCAAGGTCTACCTGGGAAACTTGTAGAGACTCTCTCAAAATAAAAGAATTATAAAGGCTGGAGATATAACTCTGTGCTTTCTTAGAGTGTGCAAGGCCCTGGGTTCAATCTCAATTATTGAAAAAAAAAAAAAAAACAAAAACCAAAAAAGAGTTCCAGGTCCATTTTGCTATTATGTTAATGGTCTCAATAATGTTATTTTGCTCCCAGCCAGCTGCACTCCTGTCTAAATGAGAAGAAAACTTTTTTTTTTTTTTCAGAAAGAGGTCTTTAATGAGAAAGAAGTTGAAAATTTGCATTTGACTCTGGACTAACAATGTTGAAGTATGCACAAGTATGACCCAACACAGATATACCCCAGGGTTCTAGATGGTCAAGAGAGTCTGACCCGTGGAAGTGGGATTTGACATTTTTAGACTCTTTCCACTGTATCCCACATAGTCTTCTCTCTATGCCTCACTAACCCAGTTTTGAGTTCTGGTATTATGTGGCACCTAGGCTATTAAAGGAAGACTTACTGCCTTCCCTCTGCATCTATTGTCTAGCATATTTTCTCTGGGTCGTTAGATAAACTACATTTCCTTCCTAGCCAACTGAACTTCTTGACTACTGCTATAAAGTTCATGTGGCTTTATTTCTCAGGATGTGCTGATAAAGTAAAAGAAAAATAATCTATCCAGCTAGGAAATTTAATAAAAATCGAAAAGGAAGCTGGAGTTTAATATTCCAAGGGATTGCTCATGGTTTTCAAACTATCTCCTTTGACCATTCATTTTTTCCAGGAAATGTTGACTGTCAAAAAGTCTTGCATCCCCCACCCTCCAGCAAAAAGACACAAGATGGGACTATCTAAGGCTTGGGAAGGTGGAGGCAAGAGAAGTAGAAAGTGACTACTAATGGGATAACAATTCTTTGGCAGGTGATGAAAATGTTCTAGAATTATAATGTACTGGTGTTTGCACAATAGTGAGGATCCTAAAATCTACTGAATTGATATTTAAATGAGTCAATTCTATGATATGTGAATTGTGTCTCAATAAAGCTGTTATTTTAGAAATAGAGGATACTTTTGAAGTCCATATGCACAGAGAACAAAGACACCATATAAAGATACTCTTCCTGCTTCAGATAAACTCCAGTAATGTTTTTCAACATAGTATTTTCAATAACCACTAATTACTATATTCTATATCTCATCTGAGAAGCTGCCGCCAATTTTTAATTGACTTCTTTAGAGGTTGCTCCTTTTCTATGGAAAGCTATTACCTACATTGGAAATTTCCCTCATTTCCAAGTCACCCAAGAGTGGAAGCCAAAGGCAAGAGATGATTCCATTTACAAAAGGGCTGTTTTGAAAGTAGATTTTCAGTTATTCATTTCTAAGGACAGATAGTTCTATCCACTTTCACATGAGTGTTCTCTTTTAACCAAATTTATTGTTTGATTACAAAAATACCATTTACCATTACTTCAAAATTATGGATTGATTGCAAAAAACTGCAGCTTTTAATGAGCTCACATAAATAATAGTTAGGCTGTGCCATTAATTAAATGTTGCTAAATTCTTTTCTTTCTTTGTGTGCGCTTGCTTCATCATGCCAAGAGATGGTAATCTGCTGTTTATTAAGGAACAGTAAATACATGGAGAGGATGGTGATAAATGGTTTTATAAAAATTATCAATATTATACTGTCACTTGTATGTGACTCAAGTGACTTTGCAGGAATAATGAATACAGAGAAATGGGATTTGTTATTCCACATTTTAATTAAACATAAAATGAAGGACCACAGAGAAGGGAATAATCAGTGGGGGTCTGATCATCTGAATTATTGGCTTTTATATGATGTGATTTAAGATCCAGTACATGGTTTGCTTAATTATACTTTTTGACATGTGCCAATGTGAAGCTCAATACCACACAAGCTGTTCAATCAACGGCAGTTTAATTAACCTCTCTGAGACAATGTTCAAAGATGCAGTAATAGGGACAAAGCATTAATATGCTCAAGTTGTTGAAAGATTATATTAAATATTATTTCTCATGCATCTAATACAGTGTATGGGAGGTGTCAAAAATGTGAGTTTTATTTCATTTCATTTGAAGGCTTCTACCTGGTATTTTCTCTGGGTGAGGTTGCTCCTAAAGCTTACCACAGTTTTGAAAGTCCACAATTAAATTTCATCTCCTTAAAGCTGTTAAGTCACTTTATTCCTTAGAAGTACTATAAAATGTGAAGTATATACATCAACACATTGGTGGTAGTTGTATAAATTGAAATATATTTTCAGGAAAATGATTTGGACATAAATAGATTCAGATGTTTTGAAAAAGTAGCTTATTTTGAAATATCTATCCTAGGACATAATAAGATACCTGGTAACACTTCAGGCATTGATACATTACAGAGAATTACTTATAATATAAAATGTGGGTACATTTAGATATCCAGCTGTAGGAGTTGGTCAGTTTTCCATTACTGTGACAAAGTATCTAAGCAATCAATTTAAAAGGAGGAAAAGTTATTGGCTCAAAGATCCAGAGGTTTTAGTCCATGATGGTTTGTCCCTGTTTCGTTGAGTGTACAGTGAAGCAATATATCATAGAGAGAGCATAGGAAGGCCTTCTCACCTCATGGTATCCAGAAATCAAAGAGAAAGAGATAAAGAGATTAGTATCCCAATATCTCCTTAGAGGGTAATATGCCAGTGACCCATCTTCCACCTACTAGGCTCACTTCCTAAAAGTTCCACCACCTCCAAACAGCGCAATGGGTTGGCAACAAAATCTTTATCACATGGGTCTTTGGGGAACTTTCCAGATCCAAGCTATATCAGGAAAATTGTTTTGATTTATCATTTGACTACCTCATACTCTCTGGCTCCATGCCCCTTTCACACTGTGCCAAAACTTAAAGAAAGGAGTTAAGTGGAGAACCACATCTGCCTTGAATTGGACCAAGCGAGTGCCCACAAACCAGCAAAATATCAAGAATTATAAAAAAAAAAATCTCTAGCAATATTTACTTAGTTATTCCCCCAAATGCACCCTCTTTGAAAAACTCCAGAAAAAAGTGGGGATACCTATATCTATGTATCTATATCTGTATCTATAGGGAGAGAGGAAAACAGAATGTCTTCTATATATATGTGTGTGTATATATATATACAATTCAATATATGTAAATAATGTTCCACCATATTTTATATGATAAAATATTGTAATTTTTTCACAAACATTTCTAGCATGTCTAGGAAAAAATCACTCTGGATTTTGAAACAGACTTCACATTGAGATTACTTTTTGAGGAAGTGGGTTTCTCTGTTGACATCATCCATAGACACCCATTCCAAATGTGTGAAAAATATCCTAAGCTGCTGCCAGTCTGACTCACGTATAAGAAATTTGCCTAAAGTTCACTATGATGAGAATCTTAGCAGTTCACCAAAGGAAAATTCACTTCTTCTTGGGTTTTTTTTTTTTTTTTCTGAACAATAGCCACTTCCTCCATTATGTTTAACTGTCTCCAATATATAAAGTTGCAAATAAGAAGGCAGGTGGAATTGGTTATGTTTTAGTCAGATTTTTCAGTGCTGTGACTAAAAGACCAACCAGAACAATTTTAGAGGAGGAAAAATTTACTTGGGGGCTCAGGTTTCAAAGTTCTCAATCAGCAGGCATCAGGCTACATTCCTCCCTGCTTGAGGTGAAGCTGAACATCATGGAGAAAGAGTGTTGCTAAGGCTGACATGATGATCATGAAGCAGAGAGAGATCTCCACTTGCCAAATACAAATATAAACTCCAAAGCCATGTCCCAAATGTCTCACCCTCCAGCCACACCCTACCTGCCTTCAATCACCACTCAGTTAATCCCATCAGGTGATTAATTCACTGATTGTGTTAAGCCTCTCAGAAGCCAATCATTTCTCCTCTAAACCTTCTTGCATTGTCTCACACATGAGCTTTTGGGGGACACCTCACATCCAAACCCTAACAGGTTAGCGAGAAGTTGTTTTTCTCCCAATGGCATATTCATTTACATACACATTTTAAATAATATAGGTGCATAAAGCAGAAAGGCCATCAGAACTCTTTTGAGAATTAGTTTCAGAAATTCAGGTTTATAATAGCTGTGTATAAATATCAAATGTTCTGGGCAAATAAACTTCATCCATAGCAACTAAATAGGATTCCAATGCTAATTTATACGATAGACTTAATTCTGCCAATTCACTCCAATTTAATGACTAATTTGTTCTGCAGAAGGTTATTTTTAAATGTCTGTTTTAAATTCCTGCAAATTTGCTAATGATGTATTAATGTATAAATTTATAAATACAAAAATAATAACATGATGAAATAGAAAAATCAGCATGATTCACATTTATGTAAAATAAACTGTAAATATAAAAATAATCTAATATTTTAATATAGATATAAAATGTATCACACATGTACTGATAATGTGACAAGTAAACATGCAAAAATTTTTAATAGCAATTAAGTCTTCATGTTGAAATAATAGTTTATATTTACTTTATCAATACATTTTCTTCAGTTTCCTTAATTCAAATAATGAATGTGTGGCCATAAAAGCTATATGAAATACACATACCTTCCTTTATGTTTTGAAAATTAAGCATCATTCACCTGTGATAAAAACCAGGATAACACAGTGCTCAGTTAATGCTGAGGTTCCATGAATATTCCTTATCTCTGATTATATTTGAAGAAAGTCAGAATTGCTTCTTTCTGTAACATCTCATCTAAAATTTTTCTCAGTTCTTGATATTGCACAATTATGGATTTTCGCCTTTGGATCTTAGAATCCTGTGACAATTCAAATCCTGGAGGAACTAAGGAGGAGGAGGAAACTTCTGCAATTTTTAGTTACTTCCTGGCATCAAGAATGAGTTGAGATCTGTGGAGATAGCTGGCTGAGAGAGTGTTTGCTTAGCATGAAGGATACCCTCAGTTCCATCCTCAGAACCAAGGGATTTAAAAAAAGAAAGAATGAGTTATTAGCTGAGAAAAATTCTGAGCAGTCACTCTTCCAAGTCAGGCAATCACGTCCCTTGGCTGTTATAAATCAGTGTAGATGCTCTTCAATAGGCTCTCAACTATTTAAAGATTACCTTCTCCTAAGTGTATTCCTCTACTGGACTAACCAGATTCCAAATTATCACCAAGAGAGAACTTCCATTGACTTAAATTGTTGCTGCCTGATAAAATGTAATTACTCCTCTAAGATTTGTCTCATCAGCTGATTATAGGTCAGATTCATTTGAGTGCAAGTGAGTTGTACCAGAGTAAAATTGGTCTGAGTTGTGGTTGGACTCTGGCCAGTCAGGGAACTAGGACCACTGTAAGATACTTTTTCGCCCCTTTGGAATTCCTTTATATGAAAAAGTTAGAACGAGACTTATTACCTTTACAATAAACTCTGTAGTTTAAAATTAGTGTTTAATTTTTTGTGTGACTCTAGCCCTCAGGACAAACTTAAAGTTGTCTGTTATTACTATCAGTATTCTTACTATTATCAGTTTGAATCTTCTTATATTACGAACACAGAGACTGAGGCATCAGGAGTTTCGAAAATATACCCAAGAATTATATTCACATCTGTTAAACTCCAGGACCTTCTGGGGAGAGAAGAGAAAATAGATGAAACCAATTATTCTGAGAACAGTTGCCGTCCTCCAGGACTCTGTAAATTGTTTACATCCTGATCTGTGCAGCTTAAGAGACTCTCGGACACTTGTGCTCTCCTAATGTTAGCTGTGCGCAACTCACTCTCCATGTATTATTAGAAAATGCATTTGTGTTCCCCTCCCAGCTCCAGTCTCCTCCTTTACCCCGACAACAGTAAGAAAATGTACTGACATTGTTTGTTATTGTTTAGATAAGAGGTTTCTTCCAAAAGCTCACACCTGTGAGAGAATGCAAAAACATTCAGAAGCAAAATGATTAGATAATATTAAGAATGTAACTTAGCCAGTGGATTAATCCACCGATATGGATTAGCTGGGTGGTAACTGTAGACTAGTAAGTAGAGTGTGACTGGAGGAGGTGGATCTCTGAGGGTGTGTCTTTGGGGTTCATATTTGGTCCCTGGTGAACGGAGCTCTCTGTCCACTTCTTCGTTGCCAGGTCCTGGGCTGCTTTCCATTGTCACACTCTCCTGCCATAGTATTCTGCCTCACCTTGGGCCAGAGCTGTGGAATGGCTGATCATGGACTGAATCTGAAACTGTGGACTAAAATGAACTTTTTAAAGATGTAATGTCAGGTCTTTTAATCACAGAAACAAAGAACCCTGACTAAAACATTGATCAAGAGCCTTTGTCAGGCTAGGAGTTTTCAACGGGATTTAGGAAAGAAGGAAGGAAGGGAGGGAGGGAGGGAGGGAGGAAAGACTGAATAAGGGGAGGAGGAAAGAGAAAGGAAGGAAGGAGGGTGGAAAGAAAGAGAAAAAAACAAGAAATACTGTAGTTTCCCCCTGTCCTTACACTCCCATATTGATATCTATGGGTGAGGAATTGGGAAGAGAGTTTTTATTTTTCAAGCTAAAATATAGGGGTTTAAGTTAGTAAATCTCTCCAAACCGTTCATTCATTTAAACAGTATCAAAATGTTGATGTGTATGTGTATGCATGATTTGATAGATTTCTATGTCTGCATTTCTTATTATGTATCACAATATAGTTTTTTCTCTACATTTTTTCCATGTCTTAATCTATTATGAGAGAAGGATAACTATCATGTTTAAAAGAATGGTCTCAAACCATATTCTGATTTTTAGTACTAGATCCACAACCATAGGCTATGTGTTTTAAAGTTCCTATGAAAAAACAAAAACAACTAACTGGGTGTTAGCTGTTATTATTATTATTATTATTATTATTATTATTATTTTCATGAATATTTGAGTCTATCTATGCCAGCATGCATCACTCAGAAGAATTTTCATTTTTAAATAAATACACCTCTGCATTTACCCATCATGAAATAGTAACCACTGTCACTCTGATTTGCAGTTGAACTTTGTGAATAAATATTTGGGGAACATATTTAAATCTAATGTTTCTTTTCTTCTCTCATTATATCATATTAGTAAAGGGCATGCCTATCTATAATCTATGAGATCTGATATCATTTATGCGATGTACCATACCTTTTTTTTTTGTACCATACCTTTTACGTAAGACCATCCAAACATACTTTCTACATGGCCATCAATTATTTGCTTAGATGGCTATCACTCAGAGGATTGTGTTCTAGGATACCAAGAAGTACAGCACTACATATCAAGTCAGTAAACAACTGCTTAAATATGTTACTCTGCTTCTTTCCATCGTCTCTAGATTGTTTCTCTCATCTTGTTTTGTGTCCTCTGACCTGTTGCAGGGTTGGCTTTCTGTGCAGTTCAGCATGGCTCACTTTTCTGGAGTGACCCCCAATGGATGATTTGGAGCACTGAAGGAAAGCACATTTTGTTACCCTGTGCAGAGCAACTCATGGCATCTTTAAAAATCCCACATTATCACCACTAGAACAAAAAGAAAGCTAAGTATCCCGGTCGAATACCCTATCAAACTGAGGATCACTCTTCCCAAGGACCATTTTCTCTAATATTCTTCAGATTTCTCTAGTTTTATTATAGGAAACAGACATTTTGATGTTGCAACGGAGTGCAATATGGAGAACGGAGCACTAAGGAAGGCAGCTGAATATTCATTAAGTTATCTATGATAACATTATCATAATAGAAACATGTCAGACACAACTTATGTGTTGGATGACTGGCTGAATAAACTGTGAGTCATTAACACAGTTCTGTACTTTTAGTTAGACAGATATGATTGATTTCTATCAAGTAATACAGTATAATTTACAAAATGTTATTAAGTGAAAAAATCAGAGTTCAAAAACTGTATACAATAATCATCCTGCTTTTTGTGCAGAAAAGAGAAAGCATTGAAGAGACTTTTACATATAAATATAAATCTGGATATGTTTTACACACACAGATAAATTCATGAAGGATATTCTAGAGTCAAAAGAAAACTGTGGCATGTGGATAAATGAAAGATAGTATAGATAGGAATGGAATTAAGATTTTTTTTCTAAATAATTACGTATGTTGTCTTGACTTTAGAATCATATATGTTTTACTTATTTTAAGGCCAAAATTAAAGTGAAAAACATTTGAGAAGTAAAATATCAAGTACCTTTTTGAAAAAAAGAAATGTAGTTTTTTAATCAAATTTACGACAAGATCAATTAAGAAAAATTATCCATTATTTTACTAACTTTGGTGAAAATATCATAGCTATACGTCCTTTGTTGGGATACATTTTGAGAACAAAATAATTTTATGAGAAACCTTGACATTCTTTGGTAGGCTTATTGTTGGTGTTGGAAATGTATATTGTTTCTGAGGACCTTGTTCATGATTCATGGACTAGAATGAGTGGGTGTATATATTAGTAATACTGGAAAAGCCCTTCCTCCCTGAGGGATAGAGAAAGACAAAATATGGAATCAGTGAAGATGAGAAAGAACTCTGCTTTTGCTTTGAGATTAGATAATTAGCAGAAGACTACTAACAAATATAAATAAAACAACAACAGAAACAACAGTCTGTCCATTGAAAAGCTTAGAAGCATAATAGATATCTATTAATAGATGTCTTATTATAATAGGTAAGATATATTATTATAGATGTAAGATATCTATAATAAGATATCTTATTATCTATTATCACTTTACCTTCAATCATACTTTCTCAATATTATATCATTAAAAAATAACTCTCATCAAAAGAAGTAGATCTACCTTTAAGAAAAAAAAAAAGAAGAATGGTTCAGATTTGGGATAAGAAAATTCTAATAGTATGAGTTTGGAATATCTTATTTGTCAGAAACAATATCACCAAAGAATGAAGTAGGCATGTCCATTGTGCACACAGAACCTATATATTAGAACCAATAGGACAGAATAACTGACTTTAAGGGCCACGGACCAAAGATTGAACAACATAACCAACAAAAAGAAAAATGGATAATGCCCAACATAATCAAGCATACATAAGGAATAGTAGACTTCTTTAATATCAGATTTTGTAACCCACATTATAATGGCTGATGAAGGCAAGGACAAGCAAACCCTAAACCACTAGCTGTTCCAAAAAAGGGAAATGATCACTAGTTCAGGAGGCTGTTAAGAAAGTCAAGAACTAAAAATATCTATTTCTTTATTCCATAGGGAGCACCTCTTACATTAGCAAGATCCCTTCAGTAGAATATGAGGTGAAAAAATGAAATGACCTCCATGCACATGCACTCCTTCACTTTGTGATATCTTGACTCTCTTGGTGTTGCTAAGAAATTCACTGAAGTTTTTAATTTCTTACACAGTTATTCCTCTTTCTGCAGCTTTGTTTCATGGGGCCCACCTGTCTCCCATGGTGCTCTAGTTACCTAGTATCCTCCTCTCAGAAGGAGATATACAATCCCAGGATCATGGCAATTTAATAGTACTGGTGATACTCTTAGATAGATAGATAGATAGATAGTTAGATAGATATAGATATTTCAGACACCAAATTCTTTAATATTTTTCTTAAAAGTTTATCTGGGCATTCTAATTATTCTCTCTCTTCATGAAATAATGTGCTAAACTTTCAATATTTCCCATATTTCACAGATAAATTTGGATTTATTAACTTCCTATCAATCTCCAATCAAGTTCTTGTCATTCTAAAAGGTCAGCCCCCAAACCCATATAGAAAATCATAAAGATCCCTGAGCACCTCAAGTCCATAAATCTCTCCACAAAGACCGTTTGCTTAACCTCTGAACACACTAGTCACCTCCCCCAAAATGACGCACCTCAAGCATTTTATTCTAATGTTCAGTGTTCTGACTTTGCTCCATAGTCCCCACTCCTTTCATCGCCTTACTCCCTTCCTCCATCACCATGACTTGGAATTCCTTCCTCTGTCCTCCAGCCTATTGCACCTGTGGTGTACATCTTTACCACATTTTGATGATTCTACATAAAAATCATCATATCTGGATGACTGAGTGGAATTGGAAAACTTAATGGCCTAATTATGCCATTGTAATCCCTAATACATTTCCACTTTTTTCTTCTTTCTACCTTTCTGCTTTGACAGTTCAGAGAGAACATTTAGTCTAGTTCCCAGTCTCAGAGGGAAGGCCTCTCATATTTCATCATTAAGAATGGTGCCAGAGGAGGCTTTTAGAAGTTACTCTTTATTGTGTTAAAGAAGAGCCCTTTTATTTCTGGGATTCTGGGAGATTTTATCATGAATGGCTTTTCTATTTCATGATTTTCTTTATGTATTGAAGGTGATTCTCTCCTTCATTCTGTTAGCGTAGAGAATTGCAACAATTGATTTTTCAAGTATTACAAAAAACTTCACATTTCCAGAATAAGTACAACATGGTTATGATTTGTTTTCTTTTTCTATAGTTAGCCAAGTGTTTGCAACTTTTTAAAAGATTTTGCATCTATCTGCATGCAAGAGATAGCTTCCCTCTCTTATAATAGCCTTGACAGACTTTTCTAACAAAGCTTGTTGCTTTCATACAACAAGTTGGAAATTTATTTTTTTCTCTCTATTCTCTGAAAATGTACTTCAGGTTGGTGTATTCTTTCTTTAAGTATTTGCTAGAATTTTCTTACAAAGTTATTTGGGCCTGAAGTTTTTGTGAGAAGCTCTGAAATTATTTACTTGTTATTTATAGCAGATATAGAATTATTTGATAGTCTATTTTTTTTTCATGAGAAACAGTTTGGCAAGCTATAGTTTTTCTAGGAACTTGTCCATTTTATTTGCATTTTAAAATTAGTAGGAAAAGTAATATCTTCTTACTTTGTTTTAATATCTAGCGGATCTGTATTGTCCTTTAGCAGTTTCACTATTACTTATTAGTTTCTGTAATCTTTCCAAAGAACCATCTTCTGGCTTTTATTTATTTATTTTATTTTATTAATTATTAATTTCTACTCAAATGTATTTTTTTGTCTTTAACTTGGTTTTACATTGGATGTTTACTCTCTAAATTTTTGAGGTGAATACTTAGTGTATTGATTGTTCATTTTTCTTTTCAAAAGTATTTTTTAGAGACTAAAATTATTAAATTTCAGCTTGGGTCACATCTCATAATTTTGATGTGTTCTATTTTTGATATTATTTGGTTGGAAAGATTTTCTAATCTTTTTAGCTTCTTCTTGAATTGGGTTATTTACAGATATATATCTTGTTTTTTTGTTTTGTTTTGTTTTGTTTTTGTTTTTTTGCTCTTGTTTTGCTTTGTTTTCATAGCTGGGTATCAAGTCCATGATCCCACACCTGCTAGGCAAGTGCTCCACAGTTGAGTTAGATCCTCAACCCCCTTGAAGTATATATCTTAATAGGCAAACTTATGAAGTTGTTCGGTTTGTTTGGTTGGTTGGTTTTGCTTTTTAGTTAATTTTGTTCAGTGAAAATAATCTGTGTGCTTGAAAACTTTTGCAATTTTGAGGGTTTTTAAAATAAGCTACTATATGATTGATTTTTGTAATGTTCTTTTACCTTGATAATTGTGTGTTTTGCCATTTGGGGAATATTATTTTGTATATGTCTATTGGACAAAATTATTAACCTTGATTTTCTAAATCTCCTTTTTTCCTACTTATTCTATCAGTGACTTAAAGAGGTGTGCTCAAATATGCTGCTACAATTGTAGTTTCATTTATTCCACGAGGAATTTTTATATATTTTCAGGCTACTTTTGTGACATACAGTCTAATTGAAAGAAAATATAAAGGAGGTCATTGTTTTGAACTAAGCTGCTGAACTAGGCACCAACAGCTGAGACCAGAAGAGAGTCACTTGTGCTAAGTGCCACCTAGTCAAATGAAATTTAGAAATGAGCCAGTTCTAAAAATAGGAAAGAGAAAAAACAATGAGATTCAAAGCAGCCAATCAAAGGGGACCCATTCAACCTGAAAGGATGTGATAAGCAAGCCCTATCTGCTTTTACCCATATAAGGAACATTAGCTTTGAAATGATCGCTTTTTTCTGTTTATTTCTGGGCCTTAAGTCTTTTGTAATGGTGATCCTATCCCATCTGCTCAGCTTAGCAGAGCATCTTTCTTTTTCATAAATAGGATGAAGGCTAGCCCATGAATTGTTAATAAGAGCCAATTAGATTCTTTAAACACAATTGGATAAAATTGTGTTCTTGAGGGTCTAGAGTCATTTTATTTGCCAGGTGAATTATATTGTCTCTCACTGGAAAGTGTTATTTATTTATTTATTTATTTTTATTTTTACTGTATTTTCTTTACTAGCCCTTCTAAATTCACTTTCTCTGCACTCAAAATATTGATGCAGTGAATTCTATCATCAGGTGTCCACTTGGGTCTGGCTACCAAGAGACATGGACAAGACGTAGAAGGTTGGAAGGACAGAGAGAATTCATTACTTCCCTGCTCTCTTCTTCTGGACCACAGGCTAAAGTCTTCTATCCGACTTCACAGTTTTTGTTAAGCTGTTCTTTTTCAGTACCTACTGCCATAACTCTGTTCAAGGTCTAATGGCCATGTTCTCCTTTTGTTCCTTCTTTGTTTTCCTTCCTCTTTTTCCAGTTTCTTTGGCTTATTGGTTTACTAGCATTTGTATACCACTTTATGAAAGCAGAAGTCCTTACCCACTTTTCATGGTCTCAGAGGGACCTAGGTGTATGGTGGCACCAATGTACAGCTAGTCTCCAGTCTGATCTTAACTTGTAGACCGAATGCTTCCTTGTCCCTGGAAAACTCACTGCCAATGAACTACAAATATTTACAACATGACTTGTTCTACACTAAATGGTTTATGTCTCACTTAAATCAGTCTTTATATCTAATTTCTCTAATTTCTTACCCAGCTGAATGACTTTTTTTTTTTTTTTTTGGTACTGGGTATTGAAGGCAGGGGCCAGTAACCACTGAGCAACATCACCAGCTCTTTAAAAAATAATATATATATATATATATATATATATATATATATGATTTTATTTAAAGACAGGGTCTCCCTAAATTGTTTAGGGCCTTGCTTTGAACTTGTGATCCTCCTGCTTCAGCCCACCAAGTCACTGGGATTATAGGAATACACCACCATCCCCAGCTTGAATGACCTTTAATAAACACAAAATTCCAAGTCAATGAGTATGAATTTAGGCAAAAGAAAAAAAAATGGAAAACTTTAGTTGTGCTTCCCAGAGATTCCCACCCCTACACTTAGAGGAAAGCTCAAAGATGTCATGGATCTTTGTTGTCCCCATTTGCTGAGAGGATTCATTTACTTTTTCATTTTTCACTTATGATATATATTTTTGGAGACCTAGCTTTATGCAGTCTTCTATTGAATTCATAACCTTGAGAAAGCCTTGAACTTTATCTTTCTTCTTCATTTAGATGTTAAAAAGAGAAGCTGGAAGAAGTCAGTACTGGGAAATATCTGAAATATCATGGGTTCTTACAAAATTTTCATTTTCAATTTATGCTGCTCTTTTCTTCACTCTCTACCATCTTTCTTTCCATCCTTTCTTATTTATTCTTTTTAGATATATGTGGCAGTAGAGTATAATTTGACATATTATACATACATAGAGTATAAATTACTCTAATTAGGATTCAATTCTTGTGGTTGTACATGATGTGGAGTTCCACTGGTTGTGTCCTCATATATGAACTTAGGAATGTTATGTCTGATTCATTCCACTGTCTTCCTACTCCCATCCTTTCTCCCTTCCCTTCATTTCCATTTATCTAATCCACTGAGCTTCTATTCTTTATGCAGTAAATATCTCTTTTTTTTGCTTTAACAATTTTACTTATTCTCACATTTTATTTTTTAATTGACATGTAAGAGTTGTATGAATATATGATGAACAATGTGAGGTTTTGATACATGTGTTCACTGTGGAATGATTGAATCAGACTAATTCACATATCCATTACCTCAAATATTTATAATTTTTATGGTAGATAAATTTAAGAATATGTTTTAGCCATTTGGAAATATACAATATTTTTAATTATTGTCACCTTATTGTGTAATATAAAGCAGATCTTGTTCTTCTTATCTAACTGTAACTTTATATCCCTTAATCAATAGCAGCCCTTTCCCTGATGCTCCCTGTCCCCCAACCTCTGGTATCACTGTTCTTCTCTACAGCTATGGACCAACTAGTAAACTAGTTCAACTTACTTTTCTTTGTTTTAATGTTGCAGTTGAACCCAGGGCTTTATTCATGTTAGACAACCCTCCGCCACGGAGTCACATCCCCAACCCACCCACAACCCATCACCTTTTTTAGATTTCATATATAAAATCTTTTACGATTTTAATCAGAATCCTTATTTGTTTCCCATGGAACACTTTTGTAGTATTATGCCTTCATTAAATTGATTTAATGAATCTGCTCTGATGAACTTGGAGTACCTTGGTATCCTGTCTTATTATTCATCGCTTACTCTGACCTCACTTTCCCACATGAAAAACTTAACAAGGTGATAGTATAACTTAGAAATACAGCTTGAGATCCAACGAGTCTTGTTGTATTTTATAGTAAACTAAATAATTTTAATTTTGCTGATTTTCCTGATCAATATTCTGTATACAAAGAGAATATATACAGATCATTTGTTCCAGGTGTTGTAGTGATGTATGTGTGAAACACATTATCCTCCATTAACTGTGGGAAGCTGTCAATGACAGGTGACTGACCTGTGAGGGCCCATACTTTAAGTGCTTCCCTAACTGTATGTAACTTCTCATCATGGATTTGTAAGAAACATGTATGTTCGTTACTTTTAACATTTTCTCCCAACAGCTGAACCAAAAAGGACCCAAATAGGATACTTTTGCACTAAAAGGAAGTTCTTTATCACTGAGAGAGTCTCCTCTCACTAATAATCCATTCATTGAATAAGATGTAATTGCTATTTGCTAAACTACTGTGATTGTGGAGTTTGTTATATAGGCAATAGTCTAAAAGATTGTGTCCCATTTTCCAAATTCATCTTAACTCCCAAGGTGATGGTGTTAAGTCCAAATCTTAACTCCCAAGGTGATGGTGTTAAAAGATGGGAATTTTGAGAGGTGATTCAGTCGGGGCAGAATCCTCACAAATGGAATTAATGCTTTTAAAAAGGATGCCAAAAGGGACTTCTTGCCCCTTCCACCATGTGAGTACATAGCAAAAGAAGGCTAGTAAAAGAAGAACAAGTAAATAAACCTTTACAAGACACTGAACTGAATTTGACAGTGCTTTGTCCTTGGATTTGCCAGCCTCCAGAGCTATGGGAATTAATTTTTTGTTATTGGTTAACCATTTAGTTAATGATATGTATATAGCATCCCAAAAATACTAAGACACAAAGGTAGGGGTTGGAATTCACATGTGTTGAATTCTACAATTTATTGGCCACTTTCTAGGAAGTTTTATATACTCTTTATTCTTGTCTTAGTATGGGTAGTTAGCAAATTTTTTATCTAACTTGTAAACAAGGAAACCAATACTGAAACAATTTTTTTTTGATCTTGTTTAAAGTTAAAGCAAAACACTTAAGTGCCTATCAATATTAGATAACCAAAATATTTCCCTTCTTCTCATAGAAGAATTGCTTTTCCTTATTTGTTGGTTTCTTTTACAACCCATCTTGTTCAATGCATTCCCCTGTTATCCTAGTTTCTGCCGCAGTCTGGCTGGGCACAAAATCACGAGCCACTCAAACAGGAACAAACTTTATTTTTAAACTCCCACCAATGCCCTGTATGCTCCAAGGGGAAAAAAATTGCCGACCCACACACATGGCATTCTCCTGGACCCCCAAAAGGAAATCCCTCCTCTGGAATTCCCTCCTACCGCACTTCCCCAACCAATGGGAACTCTCCAGGAGTCCTGTAGCAGGCCGAGGTTGACAGCAGGGGTCTAATATCCATTTGAATGCAGATCTTAACATAATCATATCGTCTCAATGGCTTGTTGGAGTCACCTTTCAACTAGAAATGTCATGCATCATTACTACTTGGCTATGGCTCTTAGCATCTCCCCCCTTCTGTTTAATTAAGCAACAAGCAATGTGGCTTGTTGTAATGCCAATGTTTTGGCCATTCTTGACGAGATATGGTTCTAAGGTCAGCTCCTGTGTCCAGTAGCCCATTAAATTCATGTCCTTGAATATTTAGTTTTAGCATGGGGCGAGAATCTAAATTTAAAGACAGTATAGCCCAATCCACACCTGTGGAGCCTAATCCCCTGGAACCTCTTTCTACAGTATGACTGGAAAATTTATCATGTAGGCTGGGTATTATTAATAACTGTGCTATTCTATCTCCTGGTGAAATTACTGATAATTTGAAGAACTTGCTATAATTTTTATTTCACCTTCATAATCAGGATCAATTACCCCAGAACTTATCATAAGTCCTTTTAGTGTAGAAGAACTGTGTCCCAATAATAAGCCTACTGTTCCTTGGGGAAGAGGTCCTTTTACTCCTGTGGGAATGATTTGAACTCCCATGTCTAGAGTTAGTACTGCTCTGGCGGAGGCACAGATGTCCAACCCTGCATTCCCTCTAGTTTTTGTCTGATGAGGGATTTAATGGATAATGTGTCCTGGGCACTACCCTGATGGTGTTGCTGGGTTCCTCCACTGTCCTGTATGTTTGTGGTTATGGGCCCTGGAGCATTGGGCCCCCCAGTCCATTTTTTGGCAATGGAGCCTGATGCCTTTCTCCACGATATCGTGGGTAAACACTTGGTCCTTGTCCATTTTTTGATAACGGAATACCCTCTATGGTGGTTTGAGAATGGCATTCATTAGCCCAATGTCTCCCTCTACGGCATCGTGGGAAAATACCCAATATTCTATTCCTTTGATACCTAGCTTTGTTAAACCCAACTCCTATGGGGCAACTCCTTTTAAAAATGTCCTGTTTGTTCACAATTGTAGCATGTTTTTGGCCTGGCATCTAAAGCCTGTTGTACTGCAGCTGCCAAGACTTGCCCTTGTTCATTAATGTCTCTACATAATTTAATATATGTGTTTAAATCTTCATGTCTCCATGGTCTAATGACCTCTCTGCAGTAATGATTTGGTTGGTCATAAGCCAGTTGTTTTATTAATGGCATTGCTTGTTCTGTATCCCCCAAAATTCTGGCAGATGTTTGAATAAGCCTATCTACAAATTCAGCGTAAGGTTCATTAGCTCCCTGTATTACCTTAGATAATTGTCCTTGTAAATCTCCATGCCCCTGTAAAGTTTTCCATGCCCTAACCGCATCTATAGCAATTTGTGCGTATACGCCAGGATCATATTCAATTTGTTGCCGTTGACCTTCACAAGGTCCCTTTCCTAACAACATATCTAGATTTCTTTAGGGTAACCGGATGCTGCATTTTGCCTAGCTGTCTCTGTGCAAAATTCCTCATTGGCAACCTTCCATAACAAATATTGTCCTCCATTTAGCACAGATCGACACATGTTAGCCCAATCTGCTGGTGTCATGTCCAAGTTGGTAATAGATTCGACCATGCTTATGGTGAAGGGTGCTTGAGGACCACAGGTTGTTACAGCCTCCTTTAATTGTTTCACTGTTTTGAAATCTAAAGCACGATGAATTCCTTGCCCTCTTGCCTGCTCAAGTACAAGGCATGCTAATCTTTGAGATCCTGTCTCAGGATCCCAGCTATCAACTATGGGGGTTGAGGGCCACTCAGCTGTCTCTATAGATGGAGCTGAGCTGTTGGTTGAATTACGCCCTCTGGTGATAGAACAGAGTTAGTAACAGCCTCCTATTGTAGCTCCCCCCCTGATAGTTGTTTTTCCTCTAAGCTTTCTTCCTTTAAATTTTCTTCCTCTATCTGACTAGCTTGAGAGACCTTCTCTTTTGCTTGACCTAACATGTTTTCTGCCATATTCTGGACCTCTAACAATTTACTTAACAGTCTTTCAGTTTGTTTTTTACTAATTTCTAATCTACTATAAAGGTAACACAACCCAATAAGAAAACATAAAACAAAACCGAAACAGAATGAAACAAAAACAGAACAAAAAATCATTGTATCAATTTTCTCTTTCTCAGGGCCAAACAACTTCAAACCTTGAGCCAACCATTTTTCCCAGTTTGCCTGAGAAAGTTCTAGGGATAGGCAGCTTGAAACAAAAACAAAATAAATCAAAACAAGAACACATTGTTTTTTGAAATGGTCACCCATTCTCTTGCCTTCCCTCAGGGGCGAGCAATTTTACTTACCTCCAAGCTTCAGGTGTCCCCCGCACGGGCCACCAATTGCCACAGACTGGCTGGGCACAAAATCATGAGCCACTCAAACAGGAACAAACTTTATTTTTAAACTCCCACCAATGCCCTGTATGCTCCAAGGGGAAAAAAATGCAGACCCACACACGTGGCATTCTCCTGGACCCCCAACAGGAAATCCCTCCTCCAGAATTCCCTTCTACCGCACTTCCCCAACCAATGGGAACTCTCCAGGAGTCCCATAGCAGGCTGAGGTTGACAGCAGGGGTCTAATATTCATTTGAATGCAGATCTTAACATAATTATATTATCTCAATTGCTTGTTGGAGTCACCTTTCAACCAAGAATGCCATGCAACATTACTACTTGGCTATGGCTCTTAGCAATTTTCAATGACACCATAGGAGATACAATAAAATCAGAGTTCTTTACTGGAATTGATATGTAGATATTGAGACAGGAAGATTCATTCTACTGGAGTGGCTTATATAGAACACGTTATCAAGTATCTTGTCTACTGGCAAAACAGACCTCTTCGACATAAAGCCTAGGATGGATAAAAGGTAAAGAGGATCAAAACAAAGAGTCATGGCCATGTTGAATTATGCTTCCTGCATTTGAGACCTGGTTACCTGTAGCTCTATCTTGATTCCTGTGAGCTTTCCCAGTATTCCTTATTATAATTTGAGCCACAAAAATGCCTGTTGTCCTTTAACTTATTTGCATTGACCTTCTATCACTTTCAGCCCAAACTGTCTAATTAACATATTCTTAAAACTTTTAAGGAAAAGAGATATACACCCAGTTTAATTCATACCCCAAACTTCTAACCATATCTTTCTACCTCTATTTTTAGTTGTCTTATTTTAATTTTATGTACATGTATGGATATATAAATTATTGTTCATCGTTTTTGACAAGATAATTCATATCTTTCCCTCTGTGTCTGTTTTTTCATCTTGCTGATATTTGGGAATTAAGAATAGACAGCTGTGATGTCCCACTACTTCTTATCTCCCTCAGGTGAATTTAGGAAGCGAGATTCTAAATAGAAAATTCAAAACTACATGAAAGTCCTTTCCAATCACAGTTCACTTTTTTAAATTTAAAAAAATCTCTTTTTAGCAATTCCAATTGATCAAATTGTCAAAGCCTATAAAAAATTTACTTAAAACTAAATTTTAAATATTTATACATACATGTGAATAAATGAGCAAAACTCTTGAGGTGGGAAAAAAGCATCAGAAGAGTCGATGACATCAGTTAATATATCTTTTATGAGAAGATTATGATGAGGCAGACGTCACTCACATCTTAAACACAAGTGCACCAGATATTCATGCAGGACCAGAATGAATTTTCATAACTTTTCCAGAGGAGGAAACTATATTTTACCTTAAATCTCTCTGTTCAAATGAAGTCAGATATATATATATCTCAATTTACTGGGCACATAGCAGGTATTAGATAAGAAGAGAAATGCTCATGAACCCATATGACAGTAGACACAGAATGTTAATGCAGACAAAACTTGCCCCATTGATATTGTGACTGGCTATGCTACAAAAGAACTATATTTATATTTACAACTCCATCCAGAAGGTGAATCTATCCTCAGTTCAAACCTAGTAAGGGAATTACTCTTTCTTCTTAAAAGTAAAGAGTGTGTCACCCATACAATTTTAGGAAACAGAAACTGACAAGAGAAACAGAAAACTCATATTAGAAAGACAAAAAAAAAAAAAAAAAAGCCAGAAGGCCATAAAAATAAAGCAAAGTCCAAACATGTAATTTATGGCAAACATTTATTTTATATATCATGTTGGAAAGAAGAAAAAGGTTAGTTTAAATGTTATGCCAAAGAAGTTCCATTTGAAGTGCAAACTGATCCAACAATTAAGAAAAAAAGGGAGAATTTCCCTTGTGCATCAAGAACGGACAGGATGTGAGTATAATTTATTCAAAAAAGATGGAAATCCAAATACAAGAGGCATGTAGACCCCCCATAAAGACATAATCAAAATATATCCTCTACAAGACATATAATGAGAATGCCTAATACATACAATAATGACAGAATTGTGAAAGCTGCAAGTATACAATGGCAGTTTGTACTTAGAAGTAAGCCAACTCAGATTTCACCTAATTTCTCAACTCTGACCCTTAAAGCAAGTAGAGCTTGGAAAAATATATACCCAACCCTGAAGGGGAAAAAAAGGTGACAACCAAGATAATTATTTTATGTAGCAAAACTAATCTCCATACTTGAAGATGAAATTAAAAAAAAAAAAAAACCTTCTATGATAAGCACAAACTAAAGGAATTCATGACCTGTAAGCTTACACTACAAAACATACTCAATGAAATATATCATGCAGAAGAAATGAAAACCAGCATAGGGATGAATTGTCTCAAGCAATGGTGGATTCACTTCCATGAAACAAATCATTCTTGATATAGATAAACAGATACATCACAATGCCATAACACAAGGTAATCTCAAACACCTGTCTCACTAATAGATAGGTCATCTATATAAAAAGAAAGTAACAACCCTTTAGATCTAAAAAATTCTGTTAATCAAATGGACCTAAAACATCTAGAAAATATTTTACCCATCACAACTAAATTTACTTTCTGTTCAGCAGCACATGGAACTTTCTCCAAAATAAATTATATTTTAGAGTCCAAAAAATATCTTGGCAGATACAAAAAAATAGAGATGATTTTTTGTATCTTATCAGATTATAATGGAATAAAATTAAAAATAAACAACAATATAAAAAGAGAAACAATTATAACATCTGGACATTAAATAATAAACTCTGAAATGAGGAAGGGATTGCAGGAGAAATCAGGGGAGAAACAAAGAATTATTAAAAACAAATGAGGTTAAAGATACAACAGTATGAAGGCAGTACTACGAAGAAAGATTTTAGAACTGAGTTCGCACACATAAAAAAATAAAGATTAAAAACACAATCTAACATTACACATCAAGGCCCTAGATAAAGAGGAACAAACTAATGCCAAAATCAGAGTAAGACAGGAAATAATTAAAATCAGAGCTGAAATTAATGAAATAGAGAATAAAAACCAATACAAAGGATCAATGAAACAACAAGATCATTTTTTTTTGAAGGAACAAATGAGTTTGACAAACTCTTAGATAAACTAACCAAAAGAAAGAGAATGAAGACCAAATTAACAAAATTAGAGATAAAAAGGAGATATTATCACAAACATTAATGAAATCTAGAGAATCATCAGAAACTGTTTTGAATATTTATACTATAATATTCTACAAAACCTTGAAGATATTCAGACCAATATCCCTAATGAACATAGATGTCAAAATTATTAATAAAATATTGGCAAACTGCATTCAAAATGCTTAATAGGTTTGTGCACCAAGATCAAGTGGATTTCATCACAGTGGTACAACAGAAGTAAATTGATAAATATAATTCACCACATAAATACAGTTAAGGACAAGAATCACACAATTATGTGTGAAAATGCATTTTACAAATCCAGCATCCATTCATGTTTAAAACACTAGAGATAGTAAGGATAAAGGGAACTTACCTCGACACTGTAAAATCTATATACAACAAATACAAGGCCAATATTATAAAGAAAAACTGAAAATATTTCCTCTAAAAACAGGAATAATACAAGACATTCCATCTTACCACTTCTATTTCATACAGTTCTTGCAACTCTGGGCAGGAGAAGAAAAATAAATGGACGGAAATAGAAAAAGAAAAAATTAATTTATCTGTTTGCTGATAACATGATCCTGTATACAGAAAAATCCACAAGAAGACTTCTAGAGCTAGTATCTAAATTGAGGAAAGTAGGAGGTTATAAAATCAATATACATAAGTTATTCACTTTCCTATTCTCCAGTAATGAATCTGCTATTAAAGAAATTAAGAAAACTGTCCCATTCATAATAACCTAGACAAAAATAAAAATTTTGGAATTCATCTAATGAAAAAGGTGAAATACCACTATAATGAAAACTGCAGAACACTGGAGAAAGAAAGTGAAAAAAAAACTTAGAATTTGAAAAGATCTTTCATGTTTTTGGATAGATAGAATTAATCTTCTCAAAACTGTCATTTACCAAAGTCTTATACAGATTAAATGTAGCCTCCATCAAAACACCAATGACATTATTCACAGAAATAGAGAAACAATTCTAAAATTCATTTGGAACAGTAAGAGACCCAGAATAGATAAAGCAATCCTGAGCAAGAAAAGTGGTGTTTATGGCATCACAGTACAGGACCTCAAATTATACTACAGAGCTATGGTAACAAAAACTGCATGGCACTGGAATCAAAACACATGAAGACAAACAGAATAGAATAAAATACACAGAAACAAATCCACATAGATACAGTCATTTAATATATGATAAAAAGTGCCAAAAATATGTGTTGGAGGAAAAAATATAGTATTTTTAACAAATGGTACTGGGAAAACTGTGTATCGACATGTAGAAGAATAAAACTTATCCCTATCTCTCACCCTGCATAAAAATCAACTAAAAGTGTATCAAAGACCTATTAAGGAAATAGATCAGAAATTCTGAAAATTATATAAGAAACCATAGGTTTAATACTCCAACTTAATTAGGAAGGCAGCTACTTCCTTAACAAGACTCCAAAAGCAGAAGATATAATACCAAGAATCATAAGTAGATGACATCAAATTAAAATGCTTTTGTACCTCAAAGGGAACAATTCAGAGCATGAGAGACAGCCTATAGAATGGGAGAAGATCTTTGCAACCTGCTACTCAGGGGATTAATATTCAGAATATATGAATAAATTCATGATAATAAACAACCTGGTTACTAAATGGGAAAAAGGACTAAAGAGACACTTATCAAAAAAAGAAATATAAATGGCCATCAAATACATTAAAAAAAGTTCAATGTCACTAATAATCAGGGAAACGTGAATCAAAATATATGGAGATTGCACCTCAACCCCTCTTGAAAACAGTATGGAGATTCCTTAAAAACTAGGAATAGAACCACCATATGACCCACTCTTTGGTAGATAGGCAAAAGATCTAAAATCAGCACACTTTCGGGATATAGTCACATCAATCTTTATAGCAGTGCAATTCACAATCATCAAGTTATGGAACCATCTCAGAAACCCACCAACAGAACACAATGGATGAAGAACATGTGACATATATGTATACTGAAGTTTAACACAGCCATACAGAAGAATGAAATTATGGCATTTGCTGGAAAATGGATGGAACTGGAAAACATCATGCTATGTGAAATAAGCCAGACCCAGAAAGTAAAAGATTAAATATTTTCTCTTATAATATGGAAAATAGACCAAAAGTAAGGGGGAAAGGTGGGGAAATCCATTGGAAACAGAAGAGAGATCAATGGAATAGAGAAAGGGATTTGAAGGGAAGTAGGAAGGTGAAAAAAGTGAGGAACTGTAATGAATCAGATGAAACTTTCCTATGTATGTATGTATACAAACATACTACAGTGAATCTCACTTTTATCTATATCTATAGCACTAATTTAAAAAAAAAACTCTAAGTAAATAGTAGATCAGTAGAGAGAGGAAAATGAACAGGGGGAGCGAGGAGAATAGACAAAGTATAAATCCTGGTAACTGAATAGGTAAAAACATTCGATGCTTGTACAATTAAGTCAAAATGAAGAGCAACATCATGTACAATTGTAATGCACTAATAAAAAAAGTCAAAAATAAAGGACTTTAATGTATTGAAAGAATCCTCAATAAATTATTTGGATATAAATTATTGAGATGAACACCATGATATCTAGTGGTTTTAAATGGTGGACCAGGAGCTGCTTCAATCTAAGTCCCACCCTGAGTCCTTCCTCTGAAGGTTCCATTGTAGATTCATTTCATTACCATCGACTGTAGGTAGGAGAATCATTACAATTATATATGTTTGTGTGATGTAGACATCGTTCTAAGGCAAGGATATGAGATCAAAACACACACTCCATCTTCATAAGCTACACAGTGTATAAGGTGATTCGAAATGCCCCGAATCTTAATGTATGAAATCTTCTGCTATTTTTTGATAGCATCCCTCTGTAACAGAAGCAGCCAGGAGCAGGCAGAGTTGCTTGAAGGAAGGTGCCAGTCTCCATTAGTCTATAGGCATTGTATCTTCTCTCTGATTACAATAGAATAGAGCATTATCATTTGATATCGGATCATCTAAGTGTGGATCAAACAACTGATAGAAATGCATATGTAGGGTACCTTGAAAGACACTTGCTTGTGTGATTTTTTTCTCATATGTCTGCACAGAAGATAGGGTAAAACCGTTTTCTAAATAAAAAACAGGTTTCTGATAAAAGCAGTCTTATTCTCAAGCCTTGGGAAAAATGGTTCTCTTAAAACCTCCTATTTGTACATTCCTACTGCTTAGTTGACAATCTGGTAGGAAAGAGGATTCCCCACTTCAAACAGGGTCTGTACTGCCCTTGCCTGCAGGAAAGAAGCACGTTGCTATAAGAAAGAACACAAGAGAAGTCTATGTCAACATGACTTAGTTCTGTGAAGTTGCATATTAGTTAATAAATACACATTCACTTATCGTTTATAGGTCTTGATATCTACCTTGCTCTATTTATTATTGATGCTACTAAATTATGCTATTTTTATAATTGATAACATTTTAAGAAATAAGCATGTGACACTCAGAGAGAGGAATTCAGCAGGTGAGTCACATCATCTTCCTTCTGTGATTTAATTTTGTTATAAATCATATGCACACCCAGGCAGGGGCTCCCCCTCTCTCCATTGCCTCAAGAATCTCTACAGGAAATCCATTCTAAAACATATCCCTTTATTTTATGTGACATCCAAAGTATGCTCTTCATTTTTACTGCAGTTTCTGTCTATGGTGTGCAACTTGCTGTTTCTGTCAGCTCTTGCTTCCCTGTCTCCCAGGAATTCAGTCAGCTTTGCACTTTTATAGTCGCCCCACTCCCTCTTGTGCCAACTTGCAAATTCTCATATTCAAGGACACTTCAGGCCCCAGGAACTTCTCATCAAGTTCTCTCATCATACTGCTCTATTTTATTGATCATTTATTACATTTCAGGTACTTCTCAACGTTAATAACTACTATTTACGGAGCAATTGCCATGATCCAGTTGTGACTATGAATTACAAATATTGACTCATTGCACATTTCACACATGATTTCAAAAATGTAGATGATATCAGTGTTCTAATTTTTCAGATGAAGAACATGAGGTATAGTGAAAAATGTTATCCTGCCCAGAGTCACAGAGGTAGTAAATGGTGCTGCTGGAATTTTGGTTGTGCTACTATATCTCAAGTCACTCTGCTGGGCTGGGATGTTCTATGTATTTTTACATTTTATCCTGAATAAAAATGTGTCTGTTGTTTCTACCCCAATTCTATTACTGAAGACACAAAAACTCAGAGAGATGGAGAAAATGTCTTATAGTCTCACACCTAGTAAGAGTAAGAATTGGGGTTTTAAAGTAGGTCTAGCTAATATTAAATAACATGCATTGCCAGTAAAATTGATAAATATTTTCTCTTTCCTGTTGTTTCATAACTTTGAAATATCTGTTATATTGACTTTATTCTACCCCTGATTATATTAATCTTTAATGAAAATTTTGAGATATATGATTCTCTCACACCATGAGCCTGGCACGGAATTAGGCTCTTAGGGAACAAACAGAAAAATTGGACAAGTTAATTCATGGTATCCCAATATTAGACATGAAACTGTCACAGTTGTGGCAAAGAACTGATTCACACTAAATAAGGGGACCCCATTTCTTGCAGTTTTGAAAGAATCTATACTGAAACATCACTAAGAACCTAAGGTGTCTAATTCTATTTTGTGTGACTATAACTAAATGACTGAGGAAGGGATTTTTTAAACATTTATTTAGCTCATGATTTTGTAGGATGAATGTCAAGACCAGGTGGCCCCATTTTGTTGGCCTCTGGTGTGGACCTTCTGACTATATCATAACATGGAGCACCGTGGTGGGAGCATGAGCAAAAGTGATTACCCGATGAGAGGGGAAGCAAGAGACTGGGGAGGACCAGACTTGCTCTTTTATATAGTCTTTGTTTCGAGAGAACTGCCGTACTTCTGAGGGTGGCGTCTTCAATATCTAACCATTTCTTAAAGTCCCCACCACAACACTGTTCGCTTGGAGACCCAGTTTAGGCACAGCACCTTTTAAGGGATACACTCAAACAGTACCTTAGTTAGAGCAAAAGGAACACTAAAATCCAAGAGAGTTCTTCCTGCCAACTCTGAAATGGCATGACACTTCTGCTATCATTTGCTGGAAATCTCAGAAAGATGGGAGTTTTTGAATATTTTTCTGAAGTCTTTTTATGACTTTTTGTTTAATAGATAAATATATGTGAGTGTTCATTTATTTATTTATTAAGCACTGGGAAGTCCTTCAGGCTGATATTGTCTTTCTGGTCTCCTTGTTTGCTGGTCTAGCAATGCTGAAAGCTTTTGCTTCACATTCTTGCCTTATGACTCCATTCTCCCTTCATTGAGGTAGCCCTGTCCTCTTGGCCAAAGGAAATTCTTCTCATTGTTTAAAGACCAGCTGAGTTTTAATGTATTGGGCAAAGGTGCCCCAGTTCTTCTCTAATGTTGGCCCCTCCCTTTTCCCAACTTACATGCTTTGTGTTTCTATTGTCATATTTATAATTAGTACTGGATTTATATATTTGCGTATTTTCTCTTCTTTCAGATCATGAACTTGCTGGAGCATGAACTGTACTAACATTTAGCAGATTATCTAGACTAGAAGCAGCAGACGGTGCATTAAGAACTTTTGAGCTAGAGATCTTCTCGAGGGCTAAGCTTGATTGGTTCTACAGATGTGTATGGTAGGGTCAGGTGTCTAGGCCAGGGTGTCCACCAGTGTCATAGATCAAAATACGGATTCTCAAGAGCAATAAGCAAGCCTTCTTTGAGCAAAGTTGTTCAGAGAGTAATGAGAAACCCAAAAGTTAGGAACTGGGCAGAGACACCAACCATGAAGACACTGCTGTGGGTCTTTAAGTTGAAGAGGAAATCAAGGCACAGAGACAGATGGAGAATAAAGAATAGGAAGGGAGCAGGCCAAGCAGGAGGAACTAAGAATACTGAGGACAAGGTACACTGCTGTGCTATGGCACATCTCTGTCACCTGGGGAAAGTTGTGAGGTCAGGGTAAATTGGATGTGCAGATGAGATTTGGTCCCAACAAATCTGCTATTCAGGGAAGGAAACCTCTTTTATTTTTTTATTTTTTATTTTTTTTTTACCTCAGCGTTGGCATTTGCCAAATCTGGGTTTATGAACTTATGATGGGATTTGGGAAGAAGTTAGCAGCTTATATTGCAATGTCATTGCTGTCACTAACAGACGGTGAAATAACTTTGCTGTGACTGTTTCTCTCAGTGAAACGCAGCATAACACACCCTTACAGAAAAAGGACAGTATGGATTTTACTTTCTGATAACTTGGGCTAATATCATGAGAATGACAAGAGATTTTTTCTTTGAATATTAAAAAGCACACTTTTGTTACTAGTTAGCTAGCAAGATAATAAAAATGTGTCCCTAGGAAAGAATATCAAAGATAAAAACTGTATGTGGTATCTCTAGAATTTGGATAAAGGTTTTTGGTTTCTGAGTATATTAAAGTCCATTTCTACTTTTATATGCATTAATACATTTGTGCTGCTAAAACAAAATACCTTAGACTGAGTAATTTTGTAAGCAACAGTAATTTATTTCTCATACTTCTAGTGTCTGGAAAATCCAAGATCAAGGCACCAACAGATTCAGTGTCTGGTGAGGGCCATTTTCTTTTCCAAACATGGAGTTTTTCTGCATAAAAACACTCTGCTTTCTCCTCAGCTTGTAGAAGTATTTTGCTTCTTACTAACACGGCATCAGGAGCAAGACACTCCCTTCAGACTCTTTTAAAATTATGACAAAAGAATTGGTCCCATCTTGCCAAAACCTCCATGAAGTTATACCCCACTTCTTGCCCTTTGAAAATTCATTAAATCAAACCTATTCCCTCCCACATTTATTCATTTATTTACAAGGATTTACTAATTGTGAAATCAGGAAACTCCAAGTTTACTTGTGGTGCCTCTCTGATTTCTTGCAACTGTCACAACAAATCACTTCAAACTCAGTGGTTTACAATAACATCAGTAATCCTCTCACAGTTCTGGAAGTCAAGAATCTGAAATCAAAACTCTGCCTTCTCCGCAAGCTCTGGGGAATAATGCACACTTTCATCTCCAGTTTTTGGTAGCTGCCAACATTTCTTGGATTGTGGCCATATTACTCTATCCTCTGCCTCCAAGGCTGTGTTAAATTCTCTGTTTGTGCCTAACCTCTCTCAACCTTTCTCTTAGAAGGACACTGGCGATGGCATTTAGGGCTCACCTGGATAATCCTAGATAGTTTCACTTCATCATCCTTAGTGAATTCAAAGAATCTTTTTTCTAAATAAAGTAAGACTCATGAGTTCATAAGGTTAAAATGTGGACATAGTTTTAAGAGCCAATATCAGTCCTTCATATGTAAAGAAATTAAAGGAGACACCGAGACAAGATGCAGCAGCAGAAAAAGGGCTGCTCCTGTAAGCGGCCACCTTTATTTATACAAATAGGCTACCGTTAAGTCATTAGTGCCATAACTACATTATTGATTGTTGTATCACTAAGGTTGCTTGTTCCTCAGTTTCATTCTACAGTTATAATATGCAACGTCAGGAGTGTAGCTCTCAAGAAAGTCCATTGTCTGAAGTTACCTTTGGGTGGGCAGGTCCAGGAGGAGTGGAGCTTGGTGAAACATTGTAGTCATCTGGCAAGCAGGTTCCTTTATTCGCAGAAACTATGTGCCTGAGATCAAGGTCAAGTCTGATAAGACTCCAACACAGAGGCTCCTCATGCAGGGCATTACCATAGTAGCTAAACATTGTACATGTATTAGTTATCTTACTAGTTCCTGCAAGAAACTGCAGAATATTCCAAGAGTGGGGAACAGGGTGCCTGTTACCCCCTGAGAGTTTGCTCACCAGAGGAATGCTATTCTGTATATTTCCACAGTCAGAACCCTTGTAATTGCAATATTATAGGGGTAATTTAAAATCCATTATTGAGCCGGGCATGGTGGTGCATGTCTGAAATCCCAGCAGCTCTGGAGGCTGAGACAAGAGAATCACTAGTTCAAAGCCAGCCTCAGCAGAAGCAAGGCACTAAGCAACTCAATGAGACCCTGTCTCTAAATAAAATACAAAATGGGGCTAAGGATGTGGCTCAGTGTTGAGTGCCCCTGAGTTCAATCCCCAGTACATCCCCCCAAATAAATAAATAAATAGTCAATTATTGGGGTACTAACATGGCATCAGGAGCAAAATTTTAACAAAATATTAAAACATCAATTTATTTTTATATTTTAATTCAGATGACAGAGTAGAAAATCATCTTAATATGAGTTAATGTGGGCTGACAATGGCATCCCGGTAGGTTTCAATGTAGGTGATGCAGGATAAGTGAGGCATTCCAAGAGTTCAGTCTACAGTTCAGAGAGCTTCACCTCCCACCTTTCCTTCCCAATCACAGGGCATTTGGATTTGCAGAACATGTTATTACATTCGTATATATTCAGATCCTCACAAATCTGACTCCTGCTATGACACCATAGGTAAAGACAATACTAAAATATAAGCACAAGCAAATAACAAGTAAATGGCAGAGATGATGTCCTATCTGTTTCTAATGCAATCTCATTAACTGTCACTTAGCCACCAAGCATCAAAGATGGAAATATAATTTTCTGTTCACCTTTATGAAGGATAAACTTTAAATGAGTATATATATGTATATTTATATACATATATATGTATAAAACCTTAACATGACAACTAGTGATAATAGAAAACAATAATGGTGGAAGATATTAAAATGTATATTGCTTTTATCATTTTTAGATTACCTTCCAATCTTGTTATTTCATTTGTTTTATAATACACATAATATATCTGGACAGTTGTACATGCATGTTGGAGATGCTTGCATTTGTTATTCTAAGAGGACTTGCAATCAAAAATTTCAGTGATCATTTTTCTACCTCTTGTGACTAGATGTGGCTGTTAATTGACCTCTGTGATGGAGATTAATAGGTAAGTGAGACAAGAGGAACTTTAGCATGTGTCAATATTGTAACATTTTAAACCTTCAGTTAAATATGTTAAAAAACAAATGGCCTATTAGTTAAAAAACCTAAATGGAGGTTTTTCCAGGGAGAGTGATTCACTTCAGTGTAAATTATCTTTGTTTCCTTGAAACTGATCACCATTTTAACAAACTAGAAATTTACAATAGAGAGGGATTTCCACAACTGATGATTCGAACGAAACCTACCCATATCCCAATTAGCAGCACCTGCACACAATGGAACTGTTATTTCATGGAAGGGCAGCAGGTAGCACAGGGAAGATTGACAAGAGTAAGTCCTAGGGCTTATCTGATGAGGAGAGGCATTTGCACAGATGTGCATCTCTGTTCTTGCAAATGGCGGTTCTATTTTGGAACTAACTTGCACTTTTGGATGTAGGCATAAAGCAGATCAGTTTGACTCTTAATTCAATTTCTCTCTGACTCTGGGATTTACCTAGTATCTCGGGATCTCAATTTTAGCATCTGTAAAAATAGGACACATTTTTAGCAATACAATGATTGTATGAATGACAACATTGTATGAATGAAACACCAGAACAATGCCAATCCATGGGTTTCCTATTTGCTTTCATTCTATTAGAACCTCAAGATTTGACAGCAGGCCTGTCTAGTGGCACATGTCTTTAAACCCAGTAACGCAGGAGGCTGAGGCAGGAAGACCCCAAGTCCAAGGCCAGACTGGATGACTTAATAAATCCTGTCTCAATAAATAAAATATAATAATTTTAAGAAGCAGGAGCATTGAGGATGTGGCTCAGTGGTAGAGCAAGCCAGGTTGAACACGTGTACCCAGTAACCCCTCCTACCCACCCCCATACAAAGAGTTGACCACAAACCATTGTTTTTAAAGTATGATATTTTATTTATTATATTTAAAACTGTTCTATCACATATTTGAATCTTTTGAATATTGGACCTGACCTCTACACTCTCCTGCTTTTTCCATGCAATGGATAATAAGATTTAAAGATTTCTGTCCAAAAAAATCCTATATCGTAGTGTTAAAGAGGATAATAATATTAAATAAAATGTAACTGCTATTTATTAAGGACTTACCATGTTCCAAACATTGAGCTGCTTTATATAATTATTTAATTTTAACAGATCTAAGAATTGGAATCAGAAGAATTTAGAGTAAAATTTGTGGTATTTGAATATACAATGTGATGAGTTACGATGTAAAATACATAATGCTGACCCCAAAATAAAGTATGCTTAACATAAGAAAAAAAGCAAATGAATACAACTATTATCTTAGTTTATTTTATTACTATCTGTTGTAAAATAAATTTGACTAGCTATTTCAATGCACATAAAGATTTTTTTTTGTTGCAATGTTGATTAAAAATTATGTTAGAAAAACACTGTACTATTTAGAAAGCAGGTTTAAAAGTAAATGCATTTTGAGAATTCTGGAGGGCTTTATCAGAGGCAAGCTACAAATTGTGCTGATTTACAGAATAACAAGAGGATGCTAATTTCAGCTTTACTACTGAATCAAGACTGAGGGTATTAATTAAATTAGAAGAGGCACTGAGATGCTATAAAAATGAGTCACAATGAAGAAATTAAGGACTAAGGATCTCCTCAGTTATGGAATCCATGATGCCGTGTGAAAAATTGCTATCTTTGAAGTGAGGACTATGGTCTGATTGTCTACAGTTCTAAAATGCAATGGTTAACAAGGTCTCTACCAAAAAAAAAAAAAAAAAAAAGCTAGACTTGGTGGGACACGCCTATCAACTCAGCAACTCAGCAACTTGAGAGGCAAAGGATGACAAGTTGGCAGCCATCTCAGCAACTTAGCAAGCTATCTTATATCAATTATTTAATTTTAGTAGACTTGAGAATTGGGACCTAAAGAACTTAGAGTAAAATTTATAGCATTTAAATGTATAATATGATGAGTAATCATATAAAACATATAATTTACTCAAAAGTAAAGTATGCTTAACCTAAGGAAATAAACAAATAAATGAAACTATCTTCTTAGATTATAAACAACTTAGTGAAACCCTGTCTCAAAAAGAACTAGGGGCTGGGGTTGTAGCGCAGTGGTAGAGCACTTGCCTAGCATGTGTGAGGCTCTGGGTTCAAATCTCAGCACCACATATAAATAAGTAAAATAAAGGTCCATTAACAAAGAAATATATATTTTAAAAAATATATAAATAAAAAATAAAAAGAACTGGTCATATGACTTAGTGGCAAAGCATCCCTAGGTTCTATCCCAAGTACTAGAAAAAGGAAAAGAAAAAGAAAAAAAGAAGAAGAAGAATAAACAAAGGTGTCAGAAAAAGTTGAAATGACATGCTTAACTTAGTGGCAAAGCATCCCTAGGTTCTATCCCAAGTACTAGAAAAAGGAAAAGAAAAAGAAAAAAAGAAGAAGAATAGACAAAGGTGTCAGAAAAAGTTGAAATGACATGCTTATTTCAACGTTAATTGCTGAGGACTTAATGAGTTTCCAATGTAACATACGACATGTAGGAGTTCCAAGCAGACACGAGGCATTCCTAATTGGTTGCTGGAGCTGGTCCAAGGGAAGACCCTGAGATGGGAGCATTTTGAGTGCTTCCTTATAACCCCTTCTGAGTGAAGCTAGAAACCAGGTTTCACACCTTATCAAGTTGACTGTGAATTCTCTGTGCAGAGGAGAGAGTGTATCATCAGTAACAAACAATGAGTTACCAATTCATTTTTTAAAATTCTGAATTTTGAAATATTCAGAACTAATTGAATTTGCATATGGTCTTGGAGGACTATTGTCGCTCTTCTTGTAAATGAACACGGTGGATTCTCATTTTGGTCAGAATATTTTAAAAAAAAGAGAGAAAGATTTACCAGTAGTGAGTAAGGAGAACACTAGAGTTTTCTGCAATGCTTTCCTCAAAAAAATAGAAGCATGGGGATTTAATTTGGAGAGCCTATACATATCCATATAATAAGGCACTGAGGAGTCAGCACATTCCTGAACATGCTCAGTGAAGGATGTACATTTCTGAGCATACTCAATGCAGAATTATAGTTCCAGAAGGGAAAGTTCTGTATCAAACCAGAGATATAAAAATTTGTGTTCTGTATGTGCAATTTGAATTATAATGCATTCTGCTGTCATATATAACAAATTAGAATAAAAAATGAAAAAAAGGAAAAATGGTAGACACATTTATGGTTCAAGGTCATAAGGCACACATTACAAGGTTAAGATGGTGAACAAAAAAGTGGTGGATGCAAATGCTTTGAGGTATGTTGGGTTCAGGATCTCAAATATGGCAGACATGAACACTTCTAGGACTGCTTGAGCCCAATATTATAATAAGCCAAGTTTACTCCAGGATGCTAAAAACAAAGAAAAAACAGTATTTCGGTGGTTTTGGTGATCTTGACTGATATTTTGCAAATTTCTCCAAAAAAATGTTATTGAGACAAAATGAAATAACATACTGCAGGCACCTTGATGTAGGAGTTTTCCCTAAAGGTGCCTGACTAACCTATCTGCTGTTATTCCAAATCAGGTTATTTCTCAGAGGAAACACGATGAGCTTGGATGAAATTTCCTCATCATTTTCCTAATTCCTAGGCTTGTACATTTCTAATTTGGTTTAAAATATTACCATCCTGCTACTATCATGGGGGGTGCATTTTTATCATTAAAATCTTATCTTAAATGTAGGTCTTTTCTTCCATCATTATTGCTAATATCAGTGCTTTCATTATATTTTTTTCTGGACATTCATCTCAATGTGTAATAATTTATTTTCCACATTTTTATTTGTTTTGCTCATTAGATTCTGTGCTCTATAAAATCAAGAACATTCCTATCTCCTTCATATATAGTCACAGCTCTATATGCACAGTACCTGAAAAGTTGTTTCATAATAATGCAGTGTATACATGATAAGCAATAGAAAAAGATACACAGTAACTCCTTATGTGTAGGGCAATCTTTGATTATCACATCAACTTGGAGGAACACTTTGGAACACTTATGTATTCCCCAGGCCAGATCCCTAGAGAGTTTGATTCAGAAGGTCAGGGATCAGTACTTGTGATCTTGGCCTAGCAGCATGCAAATCTCTTGAGAACTTGCTATGAATATAAAATAAATATCAGGCACCACTTCAGACCTCCTAAATCAGATTCCAAGATTCTTTGGAGATTCCTATACAAGTTAATATTTGAGAAACATTAAGTAGAATGTTTACAATGCAATCTCCAAGTGTTTCCAATATTCAGCCCTGTTTGAGAACCACTGATCAAGAATATGCCCAAACTAATGCAAGTAAAAAAAAAAAAAAAAAGTTACTCTGCTAGATACACACTGATCAAAAATGATACTAGAGTGCTCATTTATTCATTTATTACAGTATCCATACTGAACTCCTACTTTAATCAGGTAATAAGCTAGGTTTACAAGATACAAAGTAAAATCTGGCACATTTCTTCCTCTTTAGAGGATATGTATGTTGGCATAGGACATAGGCTCACAAATAATTGACAGCAAGGCAATGTTAGATATATAATGATATGCAGCACATAAGACTGAAAGCTGGACTAAAATGCAAAGGAAGTCATTTCTACTTAATCTTAAGGAAGCACTTTGGAAAACTAACCCACAGACAAGTCTTGACCCATGTGTATAGGTTCACATGTCGGGCAAAGGTCTGGAGATCCAGAGCATCCTGGAAGGATTGAGAATTTCCAGCAAATTAGTAGATCTGCTAGGAGGGAGACACGAGATTGGTAAGGACCAATGATATAGGACAGAGATCTCCATGTAAGGTCTGTGCCCTGAGGAATCAGGATCCTTGTACAGGAAACTGGGGAGTGAATGTACAATTAAGCCACATAACAGCAAGTTTTCCTACAAGCTCTGCATATAGTGCTATGGGAGCTTGTGAAGACCCAGGTCCTGGAGACCTCTACAGTGTGTCAAGAGTACAGCCTGGCTGATACAATGATAAAGGAACAAGGAAGCACATTCTAGCAGAGGCTGTAGCACATTTGAAATCTTAGAGGATAGGCCAGGCTTTATTTTTATGTAAGGGGAAATACGAATTTCCAAATATCTCTATTGTAGTATGTAAGGCAAATGAAGCAGCTATGAATTTGCAAAGGAGAAAAATTCCAGAACATTCAGGATCTTAATTGTCAATGCAGGGAAATGGATTTTTACCTTATGTTAGTGGAGAACCTCTAGATGATTATAAATGAGAAAATCATGGGGCCATATTTGAATTTTCAGCACCATAAAGAAAGAATTGGAAAGCAGCAGGGGAGAGAGGCTGGACAGGAGGTGGTCTCAACAGACCAGGTGGGAGAGGGTGCAAATGGAATCATGGAGATGCTTATAAGAAGGAAATGCTGATTTCTCATAATAGTACCCCCCAAACCTTCATTTGGACTGCTTTCCTCCTGGTTGATATAACATCAGAAGTTTGGTTACTGAATTTCTTAGATTAAAGAATAATTTATTTGGCATATAAATTGGAAGAGAGTAGAAATAAGCGTGGGATAAATAATTGCTTACTAGCCATCTCGCCAAAAGCAAAAAGAGAAAACAAACAGGAAAATCTAAAAAGGATACAAAAAGAAACAAATAAATAAAACAACAAAAAAGATCCAGTAACTTCAAATTTCACATTATGGTGCTATGCAGTGTGAGACAAACATCCCTAGACATCTCAGTCTGTCTTCATACAGAGAGTAGAGCAGAATGACAGATATTCAAAAGGACCACAACCTCTTCAGCAAATAGTGGAGTATGTCCACGAAGGCAGGTGAACGTATTTTAGCATACATTTGCAGTATGTTTCTGCTCCCCGGAATTGGAACTAAAGTTGGTTTTGGCACTTCCAAGTATGCATGGAAAGACATACAGATCTGCAGACTAGTGACCCATGACCTAATTCCTTTCCCTTCCATCCTTATTCTGTAAAAGAAAACACAATCAGGGTTCCAATTACCCAGGGAAGGTTGTTCCCTAGCTTTGCATTGAGCAGAGGTGGGAGTGAGGCAGGTGTAGGGTGCAGATGCCACAACTGAGGCAACCTTCCTCCCAAGTAACCTATGTGACGTACTGATTATAGTAATCACAACGGCAGTGTGAACAGCAGCGAACAATACTGTGTCTCAGATCAATGAAAATAGTCAAATTATAGCTCTTTGGTTTTAGGGTCAGAAAATAAAGACTGGTTGTGTAATTTTTGTACTTTCTTACGACACTCAGGGGTATTACTGCTGAGTTAATTTCCCAAATTGGCAGATTTATAAGGTCTAAGGGAGAAGTGTAAGGTGAGTTTTAAAGATGCAGTTGCCTAGGGAAAGGGAGATGTAGTGAGAAAAATGAGATCAAAACTCTACAAACTACGAAATGACATTATGCATTTTTTAAAATCTTAGGAATTTTGACATTTCTGGGAATACACTTCTTAAAATATTGGTAGTGAAAGTAAAAGGGTAGAGATAAATTTGAAATCCAATGGAAGATAAATCTCCATGAAAGAAAATCTTGTGGAAATGTGAATAGTTGCTTAGAAAAATTTAGGATTGAAAAAGTAGGAATTACAACTATGAGCTAATAACTTTTGAACATTCATTATTGTATACCATTGTATAATGTTAGAAATATTAAACTTCCATGCTAAAGTGAACACCAAATTAATGTTCCCATTTTTCAGATGAGAACATTGCTGATCCAAAAGTTAAGCCACATAAATGCTGATTTAATTTCTTCAGTGACAGAGCTTGAAGCCGGCTCCAGAGCACCTTCTTTAAGCAAATATGGATCACTTTCAGTTTCCAACATATATGCAAATTGTGACAAATTCAAGAGAAAGAAAAGTCCCTTAACTTGAAATTGCAACTTCTTAGTGAAACTGGGAAGCATATCCTATTAATCTGATCAAATCACTGCAGACATAACCATTATTAGACTTTGTTTCTAAGGAAAATTATTCCCATCTTGTTCTCTGGTTTGGAATCCCTTAGTTGCTCTGTCTTCTCTACACATGCTCAAACCTAGCTTAGATACCCTCCAGATCTGGTTGCATTCTCTTCATATTCAATCAACTGCAATCACCAACACTCTTAGCCCCTCTCATACTTGCCCTTAAAAATCTCTGCCTCACTGACAAAGAATCCCCATTCCTTCTAAAGGCCCATTTTATGTCTGCTTCTCATTCATTGCAGTCCAGCTGCAGCAAACTAGTGGCAGGGGGTGGGGTGGGGGGGTGACGAACAACTTGTGTACGTTGATACAGCAGGAGTGGGAGCTGTTTATTAGGACAGGAGCAGTATTTATACATTCCACACAGCTTATCTAATTAACATAAACTAGATACAGCAGTCAACCAATCAGGAATCTCCACACTTAATGGCTCACTGGCGTTACTTCACAAACCACTCCCTCTGACATTTTGCCAGGCGCCATCCAGACCTGTTTACAGACTCTAACATTTCTCTGGCAAAATGCCAGGCGCCATCCTGACTTGTTTACAGACTCTAACACATTGCCATAAATTGGAAATGTTTTTTTTTATCACAAATAATCCATATGCTTTTCTTTTTCTTTTCTCTGAAACATCATAAGCTGGACTGGAACCATGGTGGTCACAGATATTTATTCATAAGATTGTTAAAAGGATCGATTGAGAAGGCGAATTTAGTACACTGGGTCAAACATAAAATTTAAAGTCAACAAACTACAGCCTTTGTAATCAAAGCACAGAAAAGGTGAATGATTTTTCACAGAAATCCTTTGTATTGAAGAGAAGCAAAAATTTTAAACTGCCCATTCTTGAGCCTAGATTTTCTGGTTGGGTTTCTTATATGACATTTGCCATCAGCCTGCTTGGAAGATGATTGGGATTTTATCACATTATCTAGGCCAGGATAGGCTCTAGAGTTTTCTTGGCTTTTCTGAACTATCATCCATTTATTGAAGAGCTACTATGCTTTAAGCACAACCCAAAGAACTTCAGAAGCATCATTTGATATACTAAAATAGTCTACAAGTATTATTAACTTCACATTTTCACAGGTGAGAAAACTGAACTTCTCCATTGCCACACATTCAGTGACTTGGAAATCAAGCATTCAAATCAAGCCTTTCTAATTCTAAAATTATAACTTTGTATAAATTAGGTTTTTTTTTTTTTTTTTGGCCATACTACTTGCCATTCCTTGTCTACAGTACTGATTAATTCCAGCTCACCCATGCTGAACAGGAATGTTACCTCAACAAAGAAGGATTTTTCCACAATGACTTTTAAAAATCATTTTAAGTTATAGATAAACAGGAGAGTACCTGTGTAAATTATTCCAGCTCAAGATTTAGCATGTCCAGTTTTGTTTTGTTTTGTTTTTTTTCCTATGACTCAATCTTCCAAATGTGAATTGTTGAAGAACCAAGCCTGAGAAGTAATGGTTCAAAACTCAAATACAGAGAGTGCAAGTGCTAGTTTCCTATTCTGTTTCCTGTCCTCAAATTCCTTTTTACTAATTCAGGCCTTTCTTTCAATTCCATTCAATAAATATTTCTCAAGGACTCACCCTAGGCTGAACTCTCCTAGAAACTAAATATCCAATTGTTGACACCATAATGTTTACTTCCTAATGGAGATTACAGTATAATGAGGATCTCATTGCAGAAAACATCATGCTGAAAAATACAATCTGTGAACAATTTCCCAAGATACTTCTTCAAGGGGGACAACCATGGCCCAACAAATTTCAGAAATGGTACTGCTATGAGCTCTCTCCCTTGATATTTGTTGCTAATAGTAGCTTATTAGATAAGTTCCTGTAGTTGTGGACTCTTTTTTGCTTTACTTAATTCTGGATTGACAAAAATCCTATTGTTACAGAAACTTCTATTCTTCCCCATGCAATTCCTAGGAAGATTTTATGAAATTAGACTTCCTTCTAATATATTTTAAGAAATATCAGCCTAAACTAATTTATCAGTCATCTAACTAACATATTTATCACTTTTTTCTCTCTTCTAAACAATCCTTGACACTATTGCCAAGATTTTCTTCCTCTAAGAATTTAGTCGTAAAGGTTATTTTTTTGTTTTGTTTTGTTTTGTTTTTGCTTTCTGCGTATACAATTAAGCACACAAAACAACACAGGATCCACTATTTTAAAGCAAATTCTAATGCCTTAACAGAGCCTTGGGGTTTTATTTGTTTATTTTTGTATCAAAATTACTTGTCCAGCTTTTTGAAATACCATTCCCTAAATCACTTAACCTGAATGTTATGGTATTAATCTGCCATTCCCACAAAGTCACCAGACCCTACCCATAGCCTTGAAAGAAATATGCAGAATATTTCTGTCTTCCATCTCTGCCTCTAGATACTCTGTACCCAGTAGAATCCTTGCCATGAATCCCCATGAAGTCCCTCTTAATCTTCAAACCTCAGGTAAACCCTACTTCTCTTGTGTTTACAGAGCTCCTTTCTTTTCCCTCTTCAAGAATGCAGCACAATCTTCTTCACTCACTGAAACTTGTACTTTATGTAAGTTTTCCTTTTGAAGACGCAGGGCAAACAAGCATGCACATGATGCTCTGGATACACTGTCTTTCTTGCTGATAGGGTCCTCCATCCCAGGGCATTACAGGCTCCTTTGCCTACTAATGCTTATTGGAAATGGGTCCTGTCTCTGGAGTAATGTAGAAAAGTGCCTGCCCTGGGGAGAATGCCTTGTTTCCCTTTCAGTTTCCTAAGAAAAAAAATGGGAACAACTCTCTAATCTTTAAAACAATGATGAGTTACATTAGACTTTAAAAAAGATATAATAATATAAGGATGTGATATTTAGTTTTGATCAAAAGGTAAATAAATACATAGGATTGGCAATGAAAAGGTCTTAATTAGCAAATTACTCTTGCTTCCAAGAAGCTTCTTGTCTATCATTGCTGTCTAATGAACCTCCAATTCAACCCCTGTATTTTAGGCAACAACAAGAGCCAATATTGCAGGTCAGGCACCTGCTGGCAAGAGAACAGATTAAACATAGTGTTGCTTAGAAGCAACTACAGATATTAAAGACAGTCTACCATTATGAAGTAAGACAGACTTCTGTCATTCAATTTTCAAGGCTTTCCTTCTCATAAAGTGGACCACATGTGAAAATAGTTAGCAATAAAAAGTACAAGTTAGACTTTGTTAAATGCTTAGTTATATCAATGCTGGGAGGCCGAAGAAAGTATTGGGCTCAAAGAGGTAGATGGTCCTAAAATGTTTTGCTCGTAACTGTTGTCTCCATAGTCCTTGCAAGTTAAGGGATGAAAACAGGAGTGCTTTAAAATGTAGTGAAAGGCTAACAATCTGAGGAAGCATTTTGGAGCAAATAAAATAAAATGGTATTTTCTTGAAAGTTGGCTAAATGCAATTTTCCTCAGTGACTTAGTTAGGCATGAGATTTTGCTTGAGTTGCAGTACATTATACTACCAAAGGGGAGGAGGGGATATTGGATTGGAAATGCCAGTGCTTGTTTTAATGTAAATTCTCCATATGTTTGGTAAAACATATTGACTTCCAAGTAATAGTGTACTTTTGACTTGATATATATTGACTTATACCTACTAGGGACTTATTGATTGTTTTCAGTAAATACTCGGTGAAATGTTTTCTCACTTAGCTAAAAAGAAAGCTTAGCCTTCAGCAAGATTTTTTTTTTTTTTCTTGTCAAGTTGAAAATACTTTTGGTCAAGGAACCCATTCTCAAAATTGATTGAAAACCATTAGTTTAAAATGTTTATAATCTGAAGACCTAAGGGGAAAAAACTCATTTAAAAAACTGATAATATCAATTTAGAAAAGAATATAACACTTTTTATACCGCATGAATAAAAATATAAAATTTTGCTAAGTATTATCCCAGTTGTGTAAAATTATTAAATTAACTATAAAAACACTGGAAAAATAGATCAGATGTTCATATTGCCCAGTATTATCCACTGATGTTTCCAAATTCAGAAAGGGACATTTAAACAAGGTCTTGGCATTGTCTCCAGATGCATTTCATGAAGCTTTTTGTTGTTGGTTCCTCTCATACATGAATGAACTTTGTAACTTTCATTGGTAGTCTAACACTTTCTAACTCACTGTATTTTTTATAATGAAATAAGACCCCCCCAATTTACTATGTTTCTGACATTGATTTGATAATAAGCATGTTAGAATATTAGAATAAGCAAGTGAGAGATTTACTACTGTCCAGAAGAACAACAACAAAATGAACTATTCCCTATGATTCAGACTCATGTTCCAAGAGAATCACAATTATTAAGTCAGAATAATCTTTAAATTCTGTTCAAGTAGTTAGAATTAATGTACATTTGTGAATTCCAAGGATTGTTTCCATATCAATGTGTTAATAGTAACTATCCATGATAGTGGGATTATGGATCATGTGTGTGAATGTGTGTTTTTGTGTGTTTGTGTATACTGTTACCATTCTGACCTTTCCAATTTTTTTATTTAGCTCAATTTTCTTGTTGATTAATTTAAAATCATTTAAAAATTTTAAAAAATTCTATGAATTTCCTTTTTAATTAGGGTATATCTGAAAATGTCTTCAGTATGAGCTTTTAACACAAATGTCATTACATTGTATATGGCATTTATATGCCATGCCATTAGAAACAGTTACTATACCCATTGTTATGTTTTGTATCTGGAATGTCTCCCAATGTTTCACGTGTTCAGAGGTGAGATTTTGGGGAAGTGATGGATCATGAGATCTTGGACCTCATTGGTGGATTGACTCAGCCACGGAAGGTTGAATGAGATTTTTAGAGGTGGGACCTAATTAGAGGAAGTCGGTCACTGGGAGTGTATCCTGAAAAGATCCGTCTTTTCTCCAGTCCCCTGCTCCCCACCTCTCTGCTTCCTAGCTGCCATGAGTTGAGCATCTTTCCTCTACCCTGCCCTTCCACCAGGATGCCCTGTGTCACCACAGGTCCAAAGCAATGGAGCCAGCTGACCATGAACTGAAAACTTGAAACCATGAATCAAAATAAATCTTTCCTCATCTACATTGTTTTTATCAGGTTTTTGTTAAAAAAAAAAAAAGGGGAGCTGACAAACACACCTGGGTATTATATCATGTGTATTCCCCACTACAAAAAGGTGGGGTATAACCTCTAAAGTGTAGCTTCAGTTTCTGTTGAACGCAGAGGTAGTCAGCATTCCTGTTATTAGAAGAAGTCACTAAGACTGTTCAGTGTTCCATTCTGGCCCTTCTGCTACTCTTGTATCTATCAGAGAAACTGCATTTTCCTGGATCCCTTGTCAAGTGGTTTTCCAGTATATTCCAGCCAATGAGAGACACTGGAAGGTGGTTTAAAGGGTGGAAGAAAAATGTTGTCTTCCCTCCATTTCCACCTGTGCCTTCAGCACAGGGACATGTGTCCTCTACTATGTCACAGGACCCATTAGCCGGTCACATTTGGTTTAACTTCCCCAATTGGCTCTGGCTCCTGTATTTCACCAAAGCTGTCTTCTCTACTAGTTCCTTCATCTTTAGCTTCAATGATTTCCTGTTTGGGTCCCTTTTTTTTTTTTTTTTTTTGCTTTCTGAAGTCTCCCATGACCAGAATATTAATTTTCTATGTTAAATTTTTTATATTTGGAGTACTTAGATTTGTTTGCATTTTCCTGAATAGACCTGACATATATAGTGATACCATATCCCACAGCCACTATTGAAATCCTAACATCATCAATTTCTTCTGAATTTGTGAAATAATAGAGTATGTTTATTGATCATTTTAAGGCTACTATTTATTGAGTAACCATCATGCAACTGGGTGCCCTCCAGAAATATGGAAAGATTTGCCTTTATATGGTGCTCAAGGTACTTTACCTGTTATGGTTTACATGTGGTGTCCCCCAAAAGCTCATGAGTAAGTCAATGCAAGGTTTGGAAGAGAAATGATTGGGCTATAGCCTTAACCTAATCAGTGAATTTATCCCTGATTGTATTAACTGGGTGGTGGATAGAGGCAGGTGGGTGTAGCTGGAGGAAATGATTTATTAGGGTCATGGCTTTGGGGTATATATTTTGTATCTGATGAGTAGAGTATCTCTTTCTCTCTGCTTTCTGATCTTCATGTGAATTGCTTCCCTTTATTACATTTGTCTGTCATGATGTTCTGCCTCACCTTGAGCTTCAAGGAATGGAGCAGACATTCTATGGAATAAGACCGCTAAAGCTGTGAATCCCCAAATAAACTTTTCTTCCTCTACAATTGTTCTGGTCAGGTCTTTTAGTTACAGAAGCAAAGCTAACTAAAACATCACCCATACTATTTCCTTTGTGGAATAATGGGTTGGATTTCTCCATTCCCCATCCAGACTCCAGAAAGCTCACTAATCCTTCATGTGTAAAATTAAAAATTATTTCTTTGTGACACTTTCCCTGACATTAGAGAGTTAATGTTTTCTCGTTGTAAATCTCATTCCACCATTTACTTCTCTCTCACAGTAGTTATAAAGTTAATTAATAATTTACTGTATAATTTATATTTTAATGTCTCATTACACTTATTAAAATGTAAGGTCAATAAAGATTGGAGTCAAATCCATTGAATATGCCTCTGTTTCCCTGGAAGCTATGCAGATTCTTACACACATAAATCAGTGCTTGATATTTGTTGAATAAATTGTTCCATTTATTTCTCTCAACATTCCTTTAGAATGGAAATCACTTTTCTGTTTTATATAATTTTATTTTCTGCTATGTCACATGGGATATTTTAAATGCTGAGGATAAAACAATGACAAATGTGGACAGAAGTTTTCTCCTTCAAAGAAACTATATTTTAATAAAAAAAATACACAAACAAGTGATGTTAAGTGATATTCAGAATGAATCATGGAAAAAGCATACAGAATGCTTCATGATGGGCATGTCCCTTCTCAATAGGAAGGTTGAGAAGATTTTGACAGTATGATGTTTGAGCTGAGATCTAGAGGAGGTAAGAAAGTGAAACAAGGGAATAGAAAGGGTTAAAAGTTCTAGGAAGTGGGAAACACACCCATTTTAGAGATAATGATATTAAAGTTCTTAGATAAAGCAAATTTCCTAGTGGCACAAGAAGACTCCTTTATAATCAAGCCCATGTGATTCTAAGCCTGTGCTCTGTTCAACATATTAAAATTTTGTATTCTTGTATGTGGGTCATAATGTCATTTAAAAAAATCATCCCAACTAAGGTCCAATTGAACTACTCAGTCATGATTGACATCCCACTCACCATGCTAACCATACACCAAAAGAGAGACCACAGATTCATGCAACATTAAAGCTTCTGATTTTAAGGCATTTCAGTTAAAACAGATTTGGGGGGGGTGTTTGTTAGCAGTAAGGTTAGGACATTGTGTCTGATACATCAAAACTGTGCATATGATGCTTTAGAGAATCACTGAGTTCTGTACTATTCAGAGCTGTGGTCAGACCCTCACCATTTATTATCAAGTGGGTGATGGAATGTGTAGTGTTGGATGCCGGAGCATCCATGATGATGTAACAGCAACTTAAAACTCATATGTCATCTTCATATACAGAATCATTATCAAGCCATCAAAACAATTCTTTTAAAGCCTTGAATTGCCAAAAGCTTGTGTTTAGTTCTTTGTCATTTAAGTTAACTATAGGAGTTAGGAGTTTATATTGCTTGAATTTGAGAATTAATTCAAAAGTACTGATAGTTCATATTAAATAAGTACATTATATTATATATATTTAATATTACATATGAGTGCATCATCTGATATAAGATCTGTAGCAATATGTGATTCTCACATGTGTATTTTCTAAACACATTTTTCAGGAACATCAGCTTAGATGAGCAGAAAAATCATAACATACTACAAATGAGAAGGCTGATTTGTATATATATATATATATTTTACCATTCTAATAAATAGCTCTGTACGAAGGGTCACATAATGAGATTAGGCTTAATTATTTTTCATTTGGCAATAAATTGCACAGAGAAGACTCCACATTCCCTTTCAGGCAAAGATCTCATGGTTTTCTCACTTACATTCTCTATGTACCTGTGTATGGTGGCATCAAGCATTACAGGAAAATGCAATCTGAAACACTGGAGGAGGTCTGACCTTCAATTTATCATACAGTGGAATAAACTTATATTAAAAATAGCATTACTTTTGGGAAAGAGCATCCATTTCCAGTCCTGAACGGCATATTGATTTAACCTGTAATATTTCCCAGCCTAGCACAAAAGATTAGTGATACTTTCTCGGGTGGCCCAGAAACTTTTTTCTTTTCCTCTTCTAATTTTGATACAACTAGAAATAAAATATTTCATTAAATGTTAAATTCAAAGAAATATGAGTAATCTCCCTTTGGAACGAAAATTAAAAATCAATGGGCCTTTGTCCTCCCAGTTTTTCCTCACATTTTCTGTCTAACTTTTTAAAAAGCCCATCTGTATTAATGAGGTTGGAAACTTTAGGTGTGTTTATGCCCACTTGCTTGAAAGGATGGAAAGCTTTATACTGTGTGTTGTCTTCCTGCATCACTGATGCACGTACCACTTGACAGACCTATAGATACTTCTGCATTTTTCAATTATCCTCTTTTCCTACCAGCATTTTATTGTCTCCTCTGTGATTCTGCCCTCTGCCAATATTTATATCCTTCAGTGGAGAGAAGGGGAAAAGCTATGCAGTATCATTTCCCCTTCATCAAGAATACCGTAAAATATAAACTAGAGTAATTTGGACTCCCCCTTAGGAATTTCTGTTTCACGTGACAGTTTGTACATGCCATATTCTATAAATTCAATCGACCATAAACTCTAAATTTTGTATTCACATTTATTCACCTCTGAGTCCTAGTTTAGCTTATTCTTTGGAAAATGGATGCTCATTAATGTTTGCCTTTCCCTTCTTCTCAGGAACATTAGTAATGGTGACTTCAATGTGGCAATGAAACTTTGATGTGCATTGACTTTTATCACTGAAAAATGTTAATGGCTATTATATAAGTGTAATAGTCTAAGAAGAGAGATTATGATAAAAATATTAATGTTTCTATAGAAAAATGACTTGATGACATGAACATGAATTTTGTAGAAAAAAAGAAAGACCAGTTGCCCTTAGTCATATAAAAAGATTCTCAAGCTGAGTTATAATGAGATAAAGGAAAATGTGAAATAAAATTTAGTTTCTGACATGTTGGCAACATCTACAGGTTGGTAATATGCTTTTTTTTTAAACTATGGGGAAATAGTGTCAGTGAAAATGTAAAATGATATAACACCTGTGCCATAGTAGGTGACAATGTCTTTCAGGATTACCTGACCATTTGCCCTTCGACTCAAGTATTTCATCTTATAATTGCTGAAAGGCATAGTCATAAAACATCTATGCACAGAGAATTTATTTGTAATGGCAAACTATGAAGACTACCTTGTTTTAGTTAGCTGTTTCTTGCTGTGATCAAAATACCTAAGAAGTGATATAAAGGAGGAAAAGTTTATTTTGGTTTAAGGCTTCAGAAGCTTAGTGCATGGTCAGCTGAGCCCATAGCTCTAGACCCAAGCTGAAGCAGAAAATCTTGGCAAAAGGGCATGGAGGAGGGAAGCAGCTCAGGACAAGACATTCAGGAAGCAGAGAAAGAGAGGGAGAGAGAGAACTCCGTTCACCAAGAACAAAATATAAACCCCAAAGGCACACATCTCCAGAGACCTACTTATTCTTTCTACACGCTGCTTACTTACAGGTACCACACAGTTAATTCATATAAGTGGCTAAGTCCATTGATTAGGTTATGGCTTTTAAAATCTAATCATTTTACCTCTGACAGTTCTTGCCTTTTGTCACATATAAGCTTTGAGGGAACATCTCACATGGAAACCATCACAAACCCAAATGTCCATTATTAGGTGATTGAATAAATTCTGGCAAAGCTGCAAAAAGGATTATGATAATCTATAAAAAAGGAATGGAGAATGCCTTACATGATATTGTGAATGAGGCCTGAATAAAAGAGAACAAGCATATGGAAAAAAATGTATAGTTTACTATAAATAATTTACTATTGTTGTTCATACTGTACACAAGTGCACAACACACATACACACACAAATGCACCATGCTTACAAGAAAAAGCAATGACAACATATCATACAATTAAATAAAAGTTTTTCTTTGTGGGCAAAAAGGGAAAGGAGTGGATGAGATAGAAATAGAAGCTAGACTTCTCTGAATAGAGAATATTTCATAGTTTTACTTTGCAACTATATAAATATTTTATGAACTTTTAAAATAAAATAATACCCAAACAAATAGGAAACTGAAACAAAGACATCAGTGTGGTTCAGATGTACAATAAAAAAGTTTATGTATTAGGCAATGCAAGAAAGTTTAGAGGTGAAACTATTGGGATATGAAAGCCTTAACCTAGTAAATGAATTGGTTCCCTAATAGGGATTAACTAGGTGGTAACTGTAGGCAAGTAGGATGTGGTTGGAGAAGTTGGGTCAATGGGGATGTGCCTTTGGGTGTATATTTTGTTCATGGTAAGGAGTGTGGGGAACTGTGATTTGGATCAGGGTCTCTGACTGCCTTGTGGTTGAGGTGTGCTTGCTCTGGGAATTTCCTCTGCAAAGGTACAGGTAAGATGTTCAGTTGTTATGGTAATACCTTGCCCAAAGAGGCACTGTGAAAAAAAAAAAAAAAAAACATAGTTATATGTCTTGAACTTGAGCTCAGACTCCAGCTCCCAGGGTAGGAAAATTCTGAGCATTGTAAGATAACCACAATGGTTTACCATTGCTATGACCTCCAAACCTATAGGTTTAGTAATAACTTTGGACAATGGGCTCCCTGGGTGCCACAGGAAGCTCCAAGCATTGCAACAGTAGAATAGCTACAAAATGGTCCTAGTCCTGTAACTTTCAAGTGCACAAAGAACAGTGCCTCTATAGTTTTTAACTTCCTGATTGTGAGACCCTGTATAATAAATATTCTATGCCAGCTCTCGGTCACTGTTCCTCCATCAGAGTGCAGTTTCCTACCTGATTCCAAAATTTTCTCTCTATCTCTTTTTTTGTCTTTTCTCAAACTCCCATTGCCCTTCACTGTTTTCTGAATTAATGGCAGTGAAGGCCATGGCAGAGGGGAGTCTCTCTCTCTCTCTTCTTTCCCCCACCCCCCACGTCTCTCTCCCTTCTGTTGCCACATCCTGAGCCAGTTTCCTCTTATGTTGCTCTGCCTGACTTCAGGCCCCAAAGAACGAAGTCAGCCATCTATGAACCAAGACCTCTAAAACCATGAACCCCCAAATAAACTTTTTCTCCTCTAATTATTTTTTTCAGGTCTTTGGGTCACAACAATGATAAAGCTTACAAAAACAACATCTAAATGCATATCAAGTTGTAGACATAATTAAACCCAGAGAAGTTATTGCAATGTATATAAAACACAATAATGTTGCCTTTATGTTAGTGTATTATACAGTAAGGAAAAAGATAAGAAGAAAACAAAGCAAAGCTTTTAGTCATAATGTTGAAGGCAGCATTGCCAGTTCTGTGCTGAGACAATTACAGATATATTATGGGATAAAGCAAAGAGGAATTTTCTTGGTGTCATCAAGAATCAGGATAAAGAAAGGAGGTAGGAGGTCAAGACTCAATAAAGACCATCTATCCTGAATTTGAATTAGAATTACCAGTATGAACTTTTGATGTATTTTAATCCCAAAAAGAATTTCCTACTAAAATGAATCCAGACTCTCGAGAAAGGATCAAGAAGAAAAAAATGAGGTCAGAACCTCTAGTCCTACCAAGTGATAAAGACTAATTTTAGTAAAATAATTTAAAAATCAACTTAATAAAGAATACCACTGGCTAAGGATTGGGCTGTTTGAAAATCAATGATAATTAATACTAGCAGTGACTGATATACATGGAAATTATTAAATCCTTGAGTTCATTTGGAGGGTACCAGGAAAATAAATAACAAATTTAAAAATTGGCATATAAAGTAACAAAAAAGTATACCCTTCATTTTGTCTATATGTATAATACTTCAAATAATAGATGAAGAATTACTTTTTCGCTACAGAAATGTTCAAACTAATGAACGAAAAGAGACAAAATTAAGACACTTCATTTTCAGTCCCCAGTAAATTAATGCACATAGACAGTGATCATCAATGTTCAGAGCTGCCAATGTCCCCTCAGAGAGAATCCGCTGTGCAGTGTGTATTTTCTGATGGAAATATGGAACACACCTATGAAGTTTTCTTGCCAAGAGCTCCATAAGGCCTATAAAATGTAAAAGCCAATTTATAGAAATAGAGAACATGGTAAATGAGACTAGGGAGCTGACTGTGGGAACTTTGCATGATACATATCTGTTGTTTTTCAACAAATTGTTGCAAGGGAAAAATAAAAGGAGGTGGAAGAGAAATAAATAATTCATATAGGTCTTGGGAGACACTTTAGCTAATGGTCATGCCTTTGAAATCCAAATTTAATAAGCATACAAGTAAACTTTCAAAAATGACCATTAGGGAAATTTGTGTACTATCCAAATCATTGAGGATAGTAAAAGAATATTACTAATTTACTTACAGATTTTATCATAGAAATATAGTTGTTTAAAATGAAAAATAATTCATTTTCTTTTACAAATATGCACTGCTGACCTGTTTACAGACAAAATGATACAATTTGAGATTTTCTTTCAAATAATAAAAATTGGGAGGAATGGGTGGTAAGAATCAAAAGAATTATAATCCCATTAGAATTATACCATAAGAGAGTTTACCAGTTATAACACATTATGTCATGCACATGTGCAGATATGATATAATGAATCCATTATCTTGTATAATTATGTCAATAAAATAAATAAATAGATGCAACAGTATCTGATCAGTCAAATCTATATAAAATTTGGATCTCTATCTAAAATATAGCTTTACCTGTCCAGTCATCTTAATCCTAGTAGTCAAATGGATAGAGGATAGGATCCAAGGCAGACAGCCATCAACCACATACAACACAATGACTAATATAATTTTCATAAACATTTCATAAATCATCTCTCTTTGTAACCATGTCCTCTATTCTCCTATATATGTCCAGCTTCAGTCTGATTCCTCTATGATTATCTGGTTCTTGTATTTGTATAAAATAGGATTTTATCTTATTCCAACTACTTGCACAAAATATACAGAAAGAAAATTATTTTCCTTTTTCATTTAGTTGAGGAGTTAAGTCATGAGCTCCAAAATCAGCAGAACTGTTTTCCATGCTTCACATAGGGAGCGTATAATCATGTATATCTGCAGAGGTCACTAGCCCCAGCTTCCACCTCCACCTACCTATCAGGCTCTCTATGCTTTTATAGCAAAAGTGGTATTGAAAATGATGTTAGCAAGCAGTCTATCCTTGTGAGTCAGGGATGGGAATTTGTATTGAAAATCTGAAATGTTGTCCTGTGTAGTTCCTTGACTTGTTTCCTGTAGATATTCTCTGTTCTCCATTCAGATTCTGGATTTTACCCTTTCTACACCCTAACTGTCCATCCAGAGTTTGATGAAATTCAGTAGGTACCTAATGGGGGATTGAATACCATATGAATCCCCAGCATCATTCTCAAGAAAATGAGAGACACCTAGGAAAAACATGCTAGGGCAGGGGTGAAGATGATAATCCAGAAAATGGCTCTGAGAAGTGACAATTTTTAGCCTGCAGAAAAGTTTTCCTAAATAGAATAATATTCTAGCTACTTCTTACTTTCTTTTTGAACACAAACAAACAAAAAGATAATAACAAGGCAAAAAAACACATATCAATATAGTAATCAAGGCCTGATTTCAAATAATATACCAGTGCCCAAGAGGAGATAATGGCATCTAATTAAGACATTAATTAAAACTCATAATATGTACTAAATTAGAAAACTGTAAAAATACTATTAGAATTTTTCCTTTTAAATTAACTAAAGCAGATGATTAGCAGGTGTTCTTAATGGAAATTTTTATTATTATTTTTAAATAGAAGACCACATGGGTGAAAGTTAGACCTGTAAATAAAAACCTTGCAATCAAACATTATTAAATGTTTGGAGAAGCTTCTGGAAAGTCGGTGTGGAGGTGCTGACCCCACCAACCCTGGTACCTTGCCAACTACATAATTGCTTTCTACTTACTCCCCAATTCTTCCATACTTTAAATTGAACAAGCACCATTCTTCAACCTTTTTCCTGAACTTTCTAAGATTCCATATGCCCTTTGAATCTTTCAAATTCAGGTTCTAAAAGGAAAGAACCCAAGGGAATGATTTAAATTGGACTGGAAGGAATGTAGGTTAAAGATAGAAAATACCATGGCAGGTACTGAAGAAGTTAGCCAGGCCCTCTCATGACCACCATAGCAGACAAGCTATGTTCTCATCTGCTGAAAACAGTGCGGGGTCAAGACAATCTGTAGCAGCTTCTCAGGTCTACACATTATACTTCTAGATACTATAAAATGCATGTCTGTTGGACTATTTCCATTTTTCTGCTAAATGAAATCTTACCAAGAGTAGACCTTATTCTGACATGTGCCATTGACTGCTGTATCCACAACAGCTAAACAAGACTGAACACAAAGTAGATATTCTGTAAAAAAAAAAATTGGATGAATGAATGAGACTTGAGTTTTTGTATATGTGTGTCGGGGTGGGCAGGGATGCTTCATCCAGGATGATAAATATTTTGGAGGAATGTGCTATGCTGTGACTTCTAATTGAATCAGAATTTCTGGCATACTGGGCAATTGTCACATATTCTTATCAAGGCTGTATTAAAACCCTATACCACAGAGAAGTCTAACCACAAACTAGTAGCCTGCCTATGATTATAAGATGGTTAGGCTCATCCATCCAATATCTACCCTATTAGTTCCTACCAACAATTCCACAAAAGAAGACCACTAATCGTAAATATACAAGTGGAAGGGAAAGCCCCAAAGGTCAGATTCTGCCTCCATGTATAGAAGACCAGAAATAAGCATGAGGCCTTCAATAAAGGAGCACTATGATTCAGAAGGAATCTGCTTGGTGAGAGCTTATTTATAACTGGGATGGTGGAGTAAAGAAGGAAGTCAAATGAAATTGATAGAAGACATTACAGGGTCCAGCAAAGAAAGAACCTTGGACGCCATCTTGTCAGTTGTGTGGTTTATTTTACTGAGCCTCAAAACAAATCATCAATAAATGTTATTAATTCAAATTTTTTTTAAATTGTGTTTTAAACATTTCATTAAGAAATTCATTCAGAAAAAGGACTCTGGAGGGATAATCTGAGCAGGACAATGACTGGCATTGGAATGTTGTATATTTCTTCTATTTTTAATTTCTAGTTTCTTCTCAGATGTCTAATTAAATCAGAAGGACTGCCTCTCTTGTTCTTTTAGCATTTTTCTTCGGACTTTCAATATTCCCAGCAGAAGTTCTAAGCCCATTGAGGCTTTTTTTTTTCTTTTAAATAAAAAGTATGAACTGAAGATGGAGGAAAGAACCGGAATCTATCAAAATCAGTGATTTCCCCGATGGTTGCTGTAAAAAGGGCTGTCTGCCTTGGTATGGGCTGAATAAAAGCACTGATGTCTTCACAAGAGAGAAGATATAAAAGTGTTACCTAAAATTGCTGGGCAGCTATAAAGAAAATAAATGACTCTATTACTTTGAAATGTAAGCAAACATGGACACTAAAGCCCTAGGCAACACATGAAGCCGTCCTCTGTTAATAAATGGGCGTTTGATGACTTCTCCTCATATGGCATATAAAGGAACAACAGTGTCATTGTCTGGGAAAGGATATTTGGACGCTTGATGCTGATGTGGGAGCACAGGCCTATGGTGGTCTCTCCTTTTGTGTCACTGGCTTTACCTGTGTCTACAGCACACAGCTGAATGTGGCATCCATCCCTGGCAGGTAGAAAGGTTTGGAGAAAAAAAATAATATATATATAAAATTCCCCAGAAGAGGTTGAATAAATTTATGTATAGCCTACACCACCCAATTTGGGAATTCTTTTTACCCTCTTGAGGTGTGCATGACTGCTCATTCAACCCCAGGAATTACTATTCCTACTAATACCATATTTAGAGACCTGAGTGCTGGTTGCTTGGTTTGCATGGGGAGTCTTTTCAGGTGGAAGAAGAAATAAGTTAGAGCCACCACATTTTATGGGTTCTGAAGAAAGAAAACCTGAAGTAGGCAGGTGAAAACCTATTATACAATACAGAGAAGGGCTGTTATGTTCCTGTGTCTAGATGTAGCTGTCTTGCTTTACCATTTGCATGGGGACGGGATGAGTGAATAGATTAGCCTTGGGGGAAAATGCACAAAGGAAATTTATCTGAGATGGCAAAAAAATAAATCTCATATTCCTCAGTCAGATCTGGATTACAATTTACCAGTAACGCCACCAACCTTGGAAAACCTCTTATAACCTCTGAGACTCATTTTTTTTAAATGAGTTTATATAAAATTCTTAAAATGTAATCAGATAATTTGCAATCTTTCACAGATAATTTTTTTTAAATTTTTCTCTCAGAATTCTTCTGTGGTGGATTATGCATATCATTATTTATATTAAATGCAAAACAAAACAACAAAAAAACAAACTAATCAACTAGAGTTTGTAGGCATAAAATGGTCTGACATATGCAATTATTGAGTATATGATAAATGCATGTCACTATTATTTCACTACTACTGTTATGTTTAGGAGTGTCATTAGGGTGAACAAAAAAAAAAGAGTCTATAGCATTCTCATGTAATAATTGATTAAAAAGGGGTTTCCACAAGGACTGTGTGTTCCAATCACCAAAGGAATGTTAGCTGGAAATGCTTGTTGATAAAAATTTTATTTTTATCAAAATACACACATACACATGCACACATATACTCATTCATGTATCCATTTGTTAAAGGAAAACCTCCGATGAGTTAACTTTAGCAAATTTATTTTAGCCAGGAAAATGTGGTTAACAAGGTAGGATCCAGGGCTTTTTGCCTCCTATTCTTTTAAAGCAATGACATCATCAAAATATAACCTCCTAGTCTTTACAGCTTTGGGAAATTTCATGTGCTATCAATGTACAGAGCCAATTCTGCTCAAGATACCTAAAAATTTTCAGGACAGGACCCCCTTCTCCCTGAAGTTTAATGAAGTTGAAAGGCTATGAAAGGAATAGTATACATCTCTATCTCATTGGAGGGAAAATTTAGTTTGCATGTAAAGTACACTTACAGAGGGGTAGGAGAAGAGAAAAGGGAAGAAAGCAAGATAAACTGAGTTCAATTGAGTACTGGGCTTCAAGCAGTAACTTTTAAATATCGTATGTCATTCTGACAATGAAGCTACAGAATATATTATCTTATTTAAAATGAATATTACAAACTCTAAACAAATTAAATTTAATTATAGAATTGCATGCATTTGCAGAAAATAACACATAGAGAAAAAATGCATCCATCTCCCAGTTCTCACCAATAATATCAGTTTGCACAGGTATTGTACACTACTGGACATCGATAGTGATACATTCAAGGTCTACAGCATATGTCTCCTCGCAAGGCTTTCTTAACACTTTCCCAGGTGCCTCACTCATCTTCCTTGCACACTTACCTTCCAAGGCAACAAATAATCTGTTCTCCATTATTATTATATTATCAATTTCCATTTATATAAAATTCTTAAAATGTAATCAGATAATTTGCAATCTTTCACAGATAATTTTTTTTTAAAATTTTTCTCTCAGAATTCTTCTGTGGTGGATTATGCATATCGTTATTTATAGTAATAATTCATTCCTTTTCCTTTCTGCATAGTATCTTATGCTCTCTCTCTATATATCACTATTTAACTATCTAAATACTTCCAGTTTTAGGCTATTACAAAACAAAGATAGTGTTAATATTTGTATACAAGATATTTTTGTGAGCATGATTTTTCATAAGTCTAAGATAAATATCAAATAGAAAATTTTGCTGGATTATATGATAGATACTTGCATATTTAAGTTTTTAAGGACATGTCAATCTTTTTTGTAGAGTGACTGTACCCTTACACATTCCCATGAAAAATGTGTGATTTCATTTCCCTGCATCCTCCTCAGCATCTGATATTGTCAATAATTTTTGGGGGGGTGAGTACTGAGGATTGTCATTAATTTTTTTTTGGGGGGGTGGGTACTGAAGATTGCACTCAGGAGCACTTGACCACTGAACTACATCCCCAGTCCTATTTTGTATTTTATTTAGAGAAAGGTCAGCTTCCCAAGCTGCTGGGATTACAGGCGTGCACCACCCTACTTGGCTGTCAGTGTTTTTTAAATTTTAACTTTATCTACTTTTATAGATATGTCCTTGTGGTTTAATTCATATTTCCCTAATGCTTAATGATGTTGAACATATTTCATGTGTTTATGTGAGACCCAGATAAACTGGTGGATATTTTGCCTATTCTTAATTGAATATTTGATTTTTACTCTTGGGCCTTGACACATCTTAGTGTATTCTATATACTGGTTATATATGTATGTATATATATATATATATATATATATATATATATATATATGATTTACAAATATTTTATCCTAGTTGTAGCTCATGCTATTATCCTCATTAAAATGTTTGTCACAGAACCAAAGATTTTAGCTTTGATGAAATCCAAAGGATCATTGTTTTTGTTGTTTTTTTTGAACTCCTAGAATTATTTGCCTTGCTCTGTTTCTTGAAGATGTTTTTCCTGTAAAAATGAGAAAGTTGTAAAGCTTTTGTTATATGCCTAAGTCCATGGTTTATTTCTTGTTAGTTTTTGTATAAAGTTTGATGTTTATGTAGAGATTTATTCATTTATTTTTATTTTTGTCTGTGGAATTTCTGCAGTATCATCTGTTGAAAAAAAATTCTCTTCCTCTATTAAATTGTTTTGTACTTTTTGTCTGTAATCACTTGGATAGATAGCATTTATTGAGTAAAAAAAGTTCTACTCTGTTACCACTTGTGTTAGTCAGCTTTGCTTCACTGTGACTGAAATACCCAACATTAACAACTTGGAGGAGGAAAGTTTATTTTGGCTCATGGTTCTAAGGTTTAGTTCATGGTTGGCCGAGTCCATTTCTGTGGACTCAAGTCAGGTCAGAACATCATGTCAGAAAAGTATGGTGAACTGTTCCGTGGTTCATGGTGGCCAAGAAACAGGAAAGAGACCACAGGGCAGATGAGACCTTCCAGGGCAGCCTCCAGTGACCCATCTCCTCTAGCCATGCCCCACATGCCTACCTTTACCACCCAGTCCATTCAAACTAGAATGGACTTACTAGGTTCTTATGATACAATCATTTCACCTCTAAATATTCTTGCATCAATACAGGAGTTTGTGGGAATACCTCATATTCAAACCACAACACTGTTTTTTACAATGAATAGGTATTGAATTATGTCAAATGCTATTGGTACATCAATTGGTGTAATCATGCCTTTTTTCTTTAGGTTATTAACAATGGTGGATTACATGGATTTTGAAATATTGAATCAGACTTTCAGTCCTGGAACAAATCCTCTTTGGTCACAGTGTATGATTTTTTTTTTAAAAAAAACTAGCTTAATTCTGTTTGTTAATATTAAACATTATTTGCATCTAGATCCATGAGGACACTGGTCTCAGATTTTCTCTTTTCGTTGGTCTCTTCCCTCTTTCTTCCCTTTCTTCCTTCCTCACTTCCTTCCTTCTGTTCTATTTCTGTTTCCCCTTTCCCCCTTCTTTCTCTTCTCTTCCTGCATTTGCCTGGTTTTACTAGAAGAGTAATTGCTCTATAAAATAAAGTGGAAAAACTCTCCTCCTCACCTATTTTCCAGAAGGTAACATACGTACTTAGTCTTAATTCTTCCTTATTTGATTAGTGGCATTCAATGGTAATATCATCTATATTTGGGGGGATATTTTAATTAAAAATTAATTCCTTCATAGTTATAGGGCAATTGAAAACATCAATTTTAATATTGTAGGAGTTGTATAGTTGCATCTAGTTTATCAAAATTCCCAAATTCATATATGTAGGGATATTTGTTCTACTTCCTTATTATTCCTTAGATGTCTGCTTATTCTATATTGATTATTTTTTCCTTATTTCATTCTTGACACAGATAATCTGTATTACCTTTTCTCTTTATCAGTTCTGCTACATGTTTGTCAAGTTAATTGGTCTTTTATCACCATTAGCTTTTTCTTTTCCTTTATTTTTTCTTTTATTTATTTATTTATTTTTTTGGTAGTGTGGATTAAACCCAGGGGTACTTTACTACTGAGGTACATCCTCCAGCCTTTTTTAATTCATTTCGTGTTTTAACAATTCTTGATATAGTATCCTACTAAGTCACTTAGGACCTCAGTAATTTCCTGAGTCCAGCTTCAGATTTTCAATCCTCCAGCCTCAGTTTCCCTAATCTCTAGGATTACACCATGCCGGGTATTGTCATCAGCTTTTTAATTTACTCTTTTCTATTTTAAATATTATTTTTCTGTTATTTACTACTTCATTTCCATTCTTTTGCTAGATTTGGGTTCTTTTTTTTCTTTTCTCTTTATTCATTTACTTATCTATTTTTTCTAGTTCTCAACATGAGAGCTTAGGCATTTATTTGAGACTATTTCAATTTCCTAATAGGAGCATTTAGTGTTATAAATTCCTTCTCTGCACTTCTTTAGCCCTGTCCTACAAGTTTTGCTGTGTTGCTTTTTCATCTTCAATCTCTTCAATGTATGTTTTAGTTTCTCTTGAGACATCATCTTTGACCTGTGGATCAATCTATTCAAACATAATTTGGTTTCAAAGAGTTTTTATTTTTTAAATAATCTTTTATTGATTTCTGGTTCAGTTCCCTTGTTGCCAGAGAACACAGTGTATGACTTCAATGTTTTTAAATCTGCTGAGGCTTATTTTTATGGCCCATAACATCGCCTGTCTTGATTTCTGTTCTATGAGTGCTTGAATGTGTATCCTGTAGCTGTGGGATGTGACATTCTATGAACGTCAGTTAGATGCTGTTCCTTGATTGTGTTCTTATATGTATGTGCTGATTTTTTGCCTATTTTTTTCCATCAGTTATCAGAAAAGGGAATTCAGTTCTCTAAATGTGAACTTTTCTCTGTCTCCCTTTAGTTCTGTCATGTCACACTACAGGGGAATTACTGAATGAATCATTGGTGGTAGGTGTTGCTACCCTTCTTTATAGATGCCCACATAAGAATGCATGTCATCTCAAACAGGATGCACCTTTTATTTTGCAGTTGTGCTTCTTTCACTTTATACTTAAGGAAGATAACTTGTTTTGGAGGAAGGAACCTCAACAGGTTATCAGCTAGGCATGTTTACTATCTCTCCAGGAGGCATGATTACCATCTCAGCAAGAGCAATAACTAAAGAAAATAGTCTTCAGAACTTAGAGAGTTCTTATAATTGGTACTTTTCCTTTCAGTGGAAAAACAATATTAACTCCAATAAAATTATCCATGTCTTAATTTCCAGAATCTATGAATACATTAAGTTACATAGCAAGGGAAAACGAGGTTGCAGACGAAATTAAGTCTCTTAACCTACTGACCATGAGATGGGAGATGTCTGGATGTATCCAATATAGTCATCATAGTCCTTACCAATAGAAGAAGAAGGCAAAGGAAGAGTGAGTGTTAGGTAGATGCAACATGAGAAAGATGTGACTGGCCATTGAAGATAGAAAGATAAACCAAGCAACTAGAGCCTGGAAAAGGGGAGGAAATGGGTTCTCCCCTAAAAGGAAATCAGCCTTATTAACACTTTGTTAATCCAGAAAGAGCTACTCTGGGCTTTAAACCCCATGATTGTAGGATAGTAAATTTACTTATTTTACACCCTTAAATTTATGGTGTTTTATTACAGAAGTTAATAGGAAATTGGTAGAACATCTCTTATTGTCCTTCTTCTTCAAATTGAGATTTCCCTAATTCCTGACATGGTGAGGAATTTTCATTTGCAATCTGACATTTAGGATATTACATTATGAGATTCTGGTTATGTTAATTCATTTGTTTAACTGTCTTTTCCAATACTACTCCAACAGGGAAGTGTGGAGCTGCTTTGGAATTACCAGATGGGGTTGGAAGTATATTTTTCTACTTATCCTCCAGAAACACCTGAGACTGGGAGAAATGCAGCTCATTATTCCTGGGTGGAAGTGGACCTTCTTACTCTCCACTAGACTACCACTGATTCCATCCTGAGAGTGTCTGGAATACCTTGTCACTTTTTTATCATGTGTCCTGATTTAACAGTATAAAAGTAATGATGGTGAAAATCTCAACTCTCTCCCAAGGTCTTCTAAAACACCTCTTCAACATAGAGAGAGAGAGCAGCTTGCTTATGGTTTGATGTAGATGGAAGTCTAGAATGTCCACAAGGTCTCCATTTATACCAAAATGGCAGTGACATATCCAGCAGGGATGAAAATCCTTGATCTCTCTGAAAGCACTATAGAGTGGTTTGGATGCTTTATTAAAGTCTGGTGCAAGTGGAATCCTAGGCTCTCTATGGAGTTTCTGTTAAATGAGTGATGAGTGAGGATAAAATGATTTTATGGTGTTTTGCTAGTGTAGAGTGTCTACTGTCTAAAACCTGGATAGGTTTGTAGATTTCCCTTTTCCTAATTCTTTGACTATAAAGAACAAACTTTTTTTCTGAGCCTTGTGGTGTTTCTTTGTTTCCAGATTCTTCCATCCATATCTATGATATGTGAAGTAAAAAGAACACCCAGAGGACTCATTGCTATATTACTCCTTACCTTGAAATCTCTGGCAGGACTCCTTTTTTTCCCTATCTTTAAATTTTCCTGTTTTTCTATTTTAAATATACCCTCCAGGATTTGGGTTCTTATCAGGAAGAATAAAGAGATATATTGAATTAATCTGGTTTTGTTGTTTTTGTTTATTTGTTCTACAACAAAATGCCTCAGGTTGGGTTCTAAATAAAATAGGTTTATTAGCCATATGATTCTGGTGGCCAGAGGGTCCAAACAGCATGGTGACAATGTCCTTGGATGAATCTCAACATGTCAGAGTAACTGAAAAAGAACCAGTCATATGCGGAATGGGCCAAGTACATAGGATGTTATGGTTCAGTTATGAGGTGTCCCCCCCCAATCTCCTATTAATACATCAGTATTCACAGATACAGAAATTAAATCATGAGAGTTATAACCTAATTAGTCTAACCTGATTTGAATGGTCTGCTTGAGTAACAACTATAGGCAGATGGTGCGTCCAGGAGGGGTACATTTTCCCTGTAACTTTTCCTCTCTCACTTTTTTTCTCCTTCCCCTACCTTTCCTGACCCTGACATAAACTGAGCAGTATGCCTCTGCTGGGCTCTGCCTCACCTTGGGCCCAGAGGATAGACTGAAACCTCTGAAACTATGAGCCTCTGAAATTTTTCTCCTCGAAGTTGTTAGTTTTAGGAATTTTGGTCACACTGATGCACTACTGATTGGAAAACATGGGTCATCCTCACTTTATCACAACCTATTTGGTAAGATCTAACTCACTCCTTTGAGACCAAACCCCTCTTTGAGACCAGCATTAATCGGTTCATGAGGATGGAGCCCCCACGACAATTACTTTGCCCTAAGTCTCACATCTGAAATGTTCCTGTACCTCAACATCACCAAACTAGGGACCAACTTCTAGTACATAAAACTTTAGAATTGCTTTAATCAGCTTTTTCATTGCAATGACCCAAAGACCCAAGAACAATTTGACAGGAAGAAAAACTTATTTGGGGGCTCACAGTTTCAGAGGTCTCAGACCATAAATAGCTGGGTCCATGCCTCAACAACTGAAATGAGGCAGAATATCAGAGTGGAAGGGTGTGGTGGGGGAAAGTAGCTTAGGACACTGCACCAGGAAACACAGAGACAACCTTCTCTTATCAAGGACAAAATTTATATCCCAAAGGCAAACCCTAATGATGCATCTCTTCCAGCCACACTCTACCTGCCTACAGTTACCAACCAGTTAAATTCCTACTGGTGGACTAATGCACTGATTAGTTTAAAACCCTCATTACCAAATCATTTCACATCTAAACTCTCTTGCAATGCCTAACACATGAACTCTGGGGGAACACCCAATATCAAAACCATAACAAGGGCACAAACCATTTCCAAACCATAGCATATACTTTTAATCCATTTTCCGAACCAGAAATCCTATGTTCTCTGTAGTCATAAATAAGAGACATACAAAGATAGTAAACAACTTACTAAAACTTACACATCCATTTGTCAAGTAGACATGATTTGAATTCAATGTCCCACCTCATTTTCCCCCATTTCACCAGTTGTAATGATAGAAACAAATAAGTGGATATTTTAACTGCTAGCTTAAAGAATATAAAGTATTCTGGAAAAAAAAAAAGACATTTAGAAGAGCCAAGAAAGGCATATGACCAAATTTGGATGAAGTTTTTATTAAATTAGGACTTGATCTTACTTCTAAGTCTAAGGCATTTATTTTCAACCTTCTCATTTTACTCTCTTCTGAACACTGGCTATCTTTTGGGTTGAGTCGCTATTTTTGGTTTTTGTTTCTAATTTTCACTGGTATTTCTAAAGCCTCAAAATAGACCAACTGAAGGAAAAAGTCTGCACCTTGTCAAGTTACCTACAGTCTCAGGGAGAGTTTGGGTGAGGAGAGTGTCAAGGGGTATTTTGACAGAGCTGCCAAATTAAAACAAGCTTAAAAATATACATTTACCCAGTCTACTTCAGCATAGCAGTTCCAGACCTCTCTTGAAGGAGCCAGCATGTATCCACCTCACTGATTCCAGCTTCTTTGTGCTTATTGATTTGAACAGAATAAATATACATATGTTTGTGTTTATACAGAAAAATACATCTCATGCTGAGCTAATATTATTGCATATCAGATATACCACGATAAGCAGAAAAAGCATAGGTTTATTTATTTTGCCTTTCTTCTATGTTTTTCAAAAGTTCCAAAGAAATCTCTTTATTCAAGATAAAATTGTATAATATTAAATTAAATCAAAAAATAATATATTCGACACTTACTCTGTGCTTAGTTATAACCAAGGTAATGATTATTTATGACTCTAAACAGTGAGACCTCTTTCAACCTTATCAACCCCTCAATTCAATTTCATCTGCTGATGATCAGCAGGCATCTTACTTTTTTTTTTTGCATGTTTTTCCACATTTTTATTGGTGAATTACAGTTGTACATAATAATGAAATTTGTTGTTACATATTTATACTTGCACACAATATAACAATGTAATTTGACCAATATCAGTCCCCAACACTTCCCCCTTTATCCCTACTTCCAACCCTTGGTCCCTTTTCTCTACTGATTCTTCCTTTGGTTTCCATGAAATATGTACCCACCTTACTTCTTACAGAGTGAAACCTGAAAGAAAAACAAAATTATTTTAAGTTCTCTTTTCTGCATTTGGAAATATCAATACAATTTTTCTTTTTTCTTTTTTTTTAAAGAGAGAGAGAGGGAGAGAATTTTTTAATATTTATTTTTCAGTTTTCGGTGAACACAACATCGCCTGGCACCCCACGCATGCCAGGTGAGCCCGTTACCGCTTGAGTCACATCCCCAGCCCCACTTTTTCTATTCCATTTATTTCTTGCCAAGAATAAGATGCATTCTTGTCTATTCCAAGGCTATCTTCTTAATCAGGGGACATGCCTCCCTTTCCCATTCTTAGCAGAATGCAGCCATGTCCTAGATATGTGGCTCAAGAAATAGGAGTGCCTGTGTTTGCAGTGTGTGAGTGTGTATGTGTGTGCTTTCATTTAAGAATATTATGATGACAGTATTTATTTTGTAGTTTGGGGTAAAAATTAGATTTACATATACATAACATTTGGAACAATTACAGGAAGAGTATACATTGTACAAATAAATGCTAGGTAGTTATTTATATGTCAACTATACCCTCACTTCTAAAACTTTAAATTATTTATTAGATCTTTTTCACAAGACACAATATATGCTAAAGATTTCTGCCATTCCAAAAACAAGATTAAAAAAAAAAGAAAGACAAAGACCCTTCCCTTAGTTTTCTTTTCTTAAATCATGTATCCTTTCTTTTATCCTAGTAAGTTGTCAAACAATATATGCTTCCACAACTTTCCTCATTCTGCATAGCATAAAGACCTCTGACTGCTTTCTCTATAGCCCTCCCAACACCCCCTGGGGGAATCCTGCTCTAATCTCCTTTCAGGCACTAAGGTTTCTTGGTTTTCTTTCCTTTTTGACTTCTCTTCAATATATTCCATGCTGTGCCATTCTGTACACTTTTTAGCATAAACATTTATCAAGATTATTTCTTGGTGACTTTGCATCAGAATAACCTGTAAAGTTAGTTTGTTTGTGCTGATAAAAGTTGACTGGTCTGTCACCCTCTCTTTAGATTCTGATTAATTTAATTTAATGTCAAAAATTTCACACCATAAAAAAAGTGAGTGAGAACAGTATCTCCATCTTGGTTTCTGGATAACTGAATGTGGTTTCAATGTTGATGCCTATTCCATTTTGGTTGGAAGACAATCCTAAGTAGTTTCAAGTTTCCCCTTTTTACTCTGATATTTGATCCAGGCTTGAAAGGTTTTAATAGAACTATGCCTACATCCACTGAGACAAGCACTAATGCATCAGGGCTTGGTGACTGATCCTTGAAATTGTTGCTTCCTCAGCTCTGTGTCTATTTACAAGGGTCCTTGGTTTCCCTGACCCTCTTGGAAACCCTGGTACACTTCTATGTGTACAATTGAAACTGTATCTCCATACCTCCAGGGCTGGTAAAAGGCTTTCCTAAAGCCCTCTCTATCTTTACAGCCACTTATGACAGGGACTTTCCTATCTGCATTTCCTTCCCAAGTCCAGGGAATCTTGAAAGAACACAAGAGATATGGTGCCCTTACTTTTCCAATATCCTAATGACTTTCTCTTCTCAGCAGGCACATATCACAAGAGAGGCTCAAAAGTCAGCAATGACAGGTCTTTCCTTTTCTGGTTTCTGTCTCAAATCTTTCGCTTCCTGTAGCATTAGATCAGAGTGACAAACCTAATTCAACAGGGGAAATTTCCACAATGTAAGAGGAAATATTGGTTAGAAAATTTAAACACAGAAGTTTCCAAAATTTAAAAACCTTTGAGCAGCCAACACAGAAAGCCAACTACCTACATTTTTTCTTGTATTAATTTTATAAATTTCTATCATTTTCACCATCAGTTTTAAAATCATGACAACCATATTTTTGCCACAGGCATAATCAGTTCTGTGAGCATTAGACATCAACTTCCATTTTTCTGCAAGACACTTCTATATTTTTCCATACTTCTAATGCAATATAGCCAAATATGTGATACTCCCTTATCTTGGTCCAAACATTGAATCCCTACTGCATCCATACTATTGATATAAATGATCTACCTTTTGATCTAGGAAACTTCCAACTTTCTCCCATTCCACATCCTGTAGTTCTAATCAGCTTTTATATGCCACACATTCTGTGATCTCATTTTTAAAGATTAAACCTGCTTATTCTCTATGCTAACTGACAGATTATAGTATGAAAACTATGCTAAGCAACTTAACAAATAAAAATTCCAGTTGGTCTGTATGGCTCTTTCACATGGGAAAGGGATATATTGATATTTCCATTTAACATATCAAGAGCCTAAAACTAGAGAACTATTGTGCTTACATTCAAAATAAATCAACAAAATAATTTTTATTTTTCTAAGCCTTTTGTTTTCCTCAATTATTGTATAGATATACTCAAAGTTTCTTAGCCTGGAAAACTTAGAATGACATTTTCATTGTATTTATTCAATTTTCTTGAATTCACCCAATTTCTCACCTTTCTAGATGTGTGAGTAGCCTGTGGATACACCCTGTGTCAGCACCTCAATGTTAGCATAGTACACTTTCATCTCTAGAATGGCAACAAGTCCAAGAATTTTATGTTGTTGACTTTTTTTTTTCCCATTTAAACAATTTAAAGTATGATTTCATTCTGATATTTTATAAGAGTTTAAGTTTCTCCAAGATTGCAGGCTTATGAAGAAAAAAAGGAAAAATAATCTACATTGGAAGAACTGATTAATATAAAACCATAAATATTTCTTCCTTCTCCTAATTTGAGGCGTTTCATCCTTGCTTATATGCCTGCTTCATTTGTGCAGTGGTTATTTTCTTAACTACTGCATTGAAAGCTTTCCACCTTAAAAAAAGCAAGGCAGGAAGATATTCATAAGCAGGTGAATTTCCATTCCCTTTTGCAATTCCTGTTTCGGATAACAATACGGGCTGACTTTCTTTTATCCTGAGCAAATGAATAAACTTAGCATATCCCAGGGGTAGACAGGCAGCAATGGAAAGAGTATGATTCTCATTTTGCACTTTGTATCCCTCTTACATGCCCAGTGGCAACACTTCATATGCTTTTCAACTTGATCCAGTTAGGGATAATATCTGTCCTTGAGCAAAAGATCTTAGAAGGTCTTCTAATATCCCCTATTTTCAAAAATCTGAATTTTATCATTAATGGGGTAAGCATTTTGGTAGAATTTGCAAGGCGAAAGAAATAGTTGTTGTATAAAATATTGAGCATGAGATGAATAAAACCATGGGAACATTTTTCTCTTAGTAAACACATGATAGAAAAGAGAATTAAAGGTTAATTCAAACTGAATTATACATTAAAAGCGAGAGACCAAATGGAGCCCTGTTTAAATACTCTGCATGCTCAGCTAGGAGAGATAAAGTTGTATTGCCTTATCTTGACAATAAATTATTGCCCAGAGGAATCTTAATGCTTTTTCTCATTGAGATTGCTTCATAAATGAAAAGTATAACATGTAAGAACAATGCTAAAATACCAGCACCCAGAAATGCACCATCATCTCATACAGTCTTAGTGGAAAATGTTATCTAAAAAGGCATACTTTGGCTTCCATCAAGGGGGAAAAAAAAACAAACTTATTTACAAAGGTGGAAAAAGAAAACCCAAAATAACAGATTGGTTCTGAAAGTATCCAATACAAGGACAGTGGTAGAAATCCCAATTCTGTCTGCAGTGCAAAGGCTAAAATAAATTATTGTGGGACTCTAAATAAAACAGAAAGACAAAATCGACTCAGAGGCTGAAAATTCTGAGATCTATTTGTAGCTCTACCACTTAGTCCCAGTACAGGGGCAGGTCATTTAAGCTCCCTGGTGTCTGTTTTGTTGTTTCTGAGGGCCTGGCAGCTCATCAGAGAGTATCATATTGTGGCTACATAAAGGGCCGCAGTACCTGTCCCCAATCATCCTTTCTTCACCTTATTCTACTCTGTGGACTCTCACAGTCCTTTCAAATCATGCCAGGAGGCTCCAGGGCTGTGGCACCACAATGCCCTCTTATATCTATGCTAAGCAATTGCTGTTTCCCTCTTTGCTCACAGGGGTGGCAGGTTAGTTGCTGTCCAAGCCACAGAATCAGATGACGCCTTTTCTGCTTGCACTGACAGTGTCCAATGATGCTATTTCTTACAGAAGAATGTCCCTATTACACCCAATATCACTGTATTACTTCTAATCTTCTCTAAGACAATTCCTAGCTGAAACAGTCCCTAATCCCCCAGGATTTTATATGGTTTCTTTATATGTCAACTGCCTCTTGTTCACATCCTTCTTACTGTGCTTATCTCATTGCCTTTCTCTAATTTGTGTACGTGATTCACTCTGCAAAATTTCTGAAGGAATCCATAAATAAATGAAGATGTGAAACTGATCAATACAGAGGCCAACAGAACTGGAAAAAAGCAATGTAATAGGAAATTTCAACTTAATCCTTCCTCAGAAGTTAACAGCATTCCCCACCTACACCCTGCAAAGCATGATTTCAAAGCAATCAGTACCATTTCTTTCTTGGCTGGAAATTACTGTATTACTCCAATTCAAACCTGCACAGGAATCAGTTTTTTTTTTTTTTTTTTTTTTTTAACAGTTGATTTTCAAAAACAATACAAGCAAAAAGCTCACTTGGCTTAATACTGAATTCTACTGGATCCTGGATTAGGAAGAGGAAGTGCAGACCCGGCACAGAATCTCAGAGAATATGAATTTTCACTCTTCTCTGAGCCTCATGTACTGCCAGGCTGGGAAGACATAGTTTGAAATTTGAAAAGAGATGAACAGAAAATCATGCACGAGGCATGTAAAAAATGTGAAGAGCCAAAACCTCCAACAAGAGAGACTCATTGTAAATCCTTGGAGCCCCGCAATGCAGGTGAGAAATAGTTATGTCATTGATTTGAACACAATCAAGGGCATGTAAAATTGATGCCTTTGTCCATCACTTTGAGAGGCACCTGGTCTTTGTGTAAACTCAATCTAATTCAAATTGTTGGGCCCATCTCTTGCTTTCTCTGAAGAAGAAGCTTTCTCAGGCACAAGGACAGATGAATGAAGGGGCTTGTCTATAAACATTAAAGGTCTTTGTAGAAAGGACTATCTTTTTTGTGTCTTCATCCTCTTGGCATAAAATGGAAGCACACATATCACACTTCCAATATACCTATGTTGGATGAATGATGCACAGGATTCTGAACTCTGTGTGTGTGTGTGTGTGTGTGTGTGTATCTTCTTTTTAAAATTCTTTTAATTGTAGGGGACACAATACCTTTTATTTTATTCATTTATTTTTATGTGGTGCTGAGGATCGAACCCAGGGACTCACACATGCTAGGCGAGCACTCTACCACTGAGTCACAACCCCAGCCCTGTGTGTGTTTTCTATAGAGAATAATTGAAACTAAGAATATATTGTTTTCCTTTTGGTTTAAAAGGACACACATTGTTTATATTTTTTAATGGAAAAGCCCCATGATAGAGCCCTAAACTTGCAAAATGGATAATGTTGGTAGATTTTATTTGGGTCTTAGATAAAAGTCAGATCTAAAAGGAAACACACCGCTCACTGACTAATCTGCTAATAGCACCATCCGATACTATTTACAAGCCAGTCCTTTGCTCTTGAAGTCTTGACCATAAAGTACTTGAACAATTCTTTCCAAGGAAAGGATTGTGTATAAGAGGGGTTTGATTGGTAGAGAGGACAGAGGACTTTGGATCATGTAAATCCCGAGAGCTGGTGTGTACACTCTCTGTACACACCAAGCAACTTTATCTCCAGTCACTGTACTAAGCTCTTACGTGTGTTAAAACATTTAATCTTTCCAGTACCACTGTGAGGGTGTTAGGGTCTGTAAACAAGTCAAGATGACGCCTGGCATTTTGCCAGAGGGAGTGGTTTGTGATGTAATGCCAGCAAGCCATTAAGTGTGGAGATTCCTTATTGGTTGACTGCTGTATCTAGTTTATGTTAATTAAGATAAGCTGTGTGTAATGTATATATACCCCTCCTGTCCTACAATAAACGGCTTCCACTCCTGCTGTATCAATTACACAAGTTGTTCATCACCCCCTTGGTTATTTTGCTGCAGCCGGACTGCGGCATGAGGGGACTATTGTTACTTGAACTATGCTTTGAAGAAACTGAAAAAAAAAAAAGTAATTTTCTTATAAAAATTCTAAGTATGGGATCTGTATAATGAACCCTTTGTAAAAATAAATGCTGAGATGGGAACTTGTTTCTTGCCTTTGTCAACAATGAGATAGTCCCACCTCTGAGTCCAAATTAAAATAAAAAAGAAAAGAAAAAATACTGTTAAAATATTCCACAGCCCAACCAATAATGCACACGTGCAAATGTAAAAAAAAATATATATATATATATATATATATATATATATATATATTTTTTTTTTTTTTTTTTCCTCCAAGGCCTGTTCTTTCTAACAGATGTTTCTCTGTTCACTTTCTCCCAACCCTGCAGCCACCTCTCTGGTTTGAATTCCTTAAATACAAATCCACAAACTAAATAGTAACATATTGAATTTTTTGAATGTAGAAAATTAGAGGCTCCAGAACCGCAGAGCACTGACTCTGGAGGACTCATTTTGATAGAAAGTCTCGGGGCCATTCTTCAGGTGATAGAACATCCAGTTAAAGTTCTTTCATTAACTAGCTCTGTAGGCCATTGGTTATTTAGACTTTATTTTCCTCAGTCATAAAATGAACAACTGAGTTCTATAATACATGAGTTTCTTCATTTTTCTAAAATTATCACATTTATATTGTCTTTTATTAATAGTAAATAAAAATGATATGAAATGCTTAATGAAAAAAATGATATTAGTTAAGAGCTGGGTTTTTGGCTTAGTGGTAGAGTGCTCGCCTAGCATGTGTGAGGCACTGGGTTCAATCCCCAGCACCACATAAAAATAAATAAATAAATAAAGGTATTGTGTCCATCTACAACTAAAAAAAAAAAAACGATATTAGCTGAGTCAACAGGTTTTATTTCATATTTCTGTTAATATCCATCAAATGTTGGTAGATACATAAATGTGACTAGTGAGGCTAGGTCAGATGGAGCATTGCTGTTCACTTTTAGATAAGTAAAAAAATTCATTTGGTCCGCAGATATTGATGTGTTCATCCTACTAAGTGCTAAGCAGAGCTCACGGCATTGAAGTTAGCGACAGGCAAGTTATTTGCTCTCACAGTGTACAACTCAGTGAGGAAAGCAGAAAATAAAGAAGATAAATTTTAGAGAGCAAAGAGAATGAATAATAAATTAAAATTGTGTGATTTGATTGAGATCATGGAGAAATACATCAGGTGGGAGATTTAACAGCCTCACAATAGAACTGAGTTGACAGCCAAATAATGAAAACAAAACTCGAGTTAGAAGAACTCATCAGTTCCATAGGATGTTAGGACCTTGCAATACATAGTGAGACTCGACCCTTTTCTTCCAAGTTCAGAAGAAAGTATGAGAATTTGGACAGCAAGGTAAGGTGACCTGAGCACTATCTTTAAATACTACATTTCCCATTTATAATCTATGGAAATACATTGTCCCACTCTAAATTATTTTTGATTTTTCAAGACTGTTTTTTCTCCTTTTTTCCATATATTAGACTTCTTATTGTCTTACAAGAAATCCCATAGCCACACTAATTATTCCCCAGTGATTTACACAAAATAATACATGTAAACAAATGTATGCATAAAAATGATACCTCTGAAGAAGGGAAAAAAAAAAAACAATTACAGTAATGCAGATAAATATCCAGTAAACTTTTCACCCTAAAACTTAAAATGTACTTTAGCCATCCCAGCCCTTCAGATTCTCTAATTTCAGCTGTCGTAACTTCTACCCTTTGCTACGTTCCCCTGTGTCATTCTTTATCATTCTACTAAAATTAGTGACTCCAAATTCTTCTGCTTCTACAGTATGCAAACATGTCAGTGTGGCCCTCGTAATTTACCCTCTTAAATTTAAATATCCAAATTGAGAATGCTTAATAATCAGATACTTTTCATCACCATGAGTCATTATCTGTAGAAGAAAGATTTATTTATTTATTTTTTTACTAAAAGAAGTTGCCATGGGCTGAGGCTGTAGCTCAGTGGTAGAGCACTTGCCTAGCATGTGCGAGACACTGGGTTCGATTCTCAGCACCATATGTAAATAAATAAATAAAAATAAAGGTTCATCAACATCTAAAAAAATATATTAAAAACAACAACATAAAAAGTTTTCATCACAGGGCATGGTACCATGGTGCATGCCTGAAATCCCAGTGGCTCAGGAGGATTACAAGTTTGAGGCTCTCCTCAGTGACTTAGGCCCTAAGCAACTTAGTAAGACCCTGACTCAAAATTTAAAATAAATAAATAAATAAAAGAGGCTGTGAATGTGGCTAAAAAAAAAAAAAAAAGTGTCTATCATTCCTCTTGTGTGGAAAGTTTTTTGAAGAAAAACTATCACTATTTTGGATTTTCATGTATCTTTTTCAGATTTACCTTTTTTGAACACCTAGAACAAAATAGCAACAGAAAAGTGATGAGGGAATCTTTTTGAATTAGATGGATGTAATACAAAAGTATTGGGAAATAACCCAGCGCCTTTATTGACACTGTGCATGCCAGACCAAGTGAAAATGAGCACCTCCTCTCTCCACCTGAACTTAGAAGAACTGCTCTGTACTTCCTTCTAGTTTCAGTGCACGAATGAGCTAGGGTCACACTCAAGTTATGCTTTGAAAAAAAAACATCAATATATATTCTGTGTGAATCCTAATAGGTTGTAGGCTCACAGTAGACATATTTTAACTTTGCCTAATTAACATTTATTTTACTCATCACTGAGACAAAGAGAAGGATGAAAAGAACACTTTGCAGAGCATTTTTAGGGGATGGATATGATATTTAATTCAAATTTAACAGAGTGGGAGAAATGAAACCCATTTTGTTCTTTCATAAATTTTCTACCCATTAGAGACACATTCAATATTTGGAAATATGTGAAAGCATAAGAGATTACTTTTCAAAAATTAACTTTATTGTTTGAGGACTACACCTGGATACAAATACAAGAAGACAATATAAACCTTCAATATCAATTACCCATCACTCCACACCTTGACAGACTTTGGAGAATTTCTCTTCTATAGGTGGTTTCTCTGTGCCTCCTTTCTCCACCAGAGAATCAATGAATTTCCATCAACTCTTCTCAGGTATGGCTTTCAGCTGTTTTATTCTATGTATTTATCTCCTCTTTGACAGGGGAGGGAAATATTTCTCTCAAAGATGAAAGCATGAATTTTCTCCAAAGACACAAAAACTTTTCTCTGGAAAAGGCAGTGATTATCTCCATTTTGTGAGACATCATATAGGGTCTGTGGTGGCCCATAAAAAGGTGCAGAAAGAGATGATATTTAGGATACATCAAGGAATGGTGGAAACAGCCCTTGACTTGATTACTACTGAGCTCATGTACTTTTCATGTGAACCCCACAAGACGACTTATTGCTTCTTATGTTTGAAGCAATAAGCCAAGAATGATGTGAAGTCTCTTTGATTTAGATCTCCATAGAGAGAACTGGAAGTAAACCATAGAGTGGTTGATTACTATTGCTTTAAATACTGCATCTGATTCTTAAGTCTCCCATTTGGCTAACTTTTCTTAGTATTTCTTTGTCATGATAAAGACTTTCTGATCCTCAGAATCTTTCTGTGCACCTTGTTCTATGGGGGCATGTGCAACTTGTTCTCAGGTTCCAATGACTGGTTTAGAAAATCAGCATAAAGTATATATTTGAATATATTACATAGTTATAAATAGATGATATTAATGGACAAAATTGTCCACTAGAAGCACTGATATCCTTTATTTGGGTTTACAGGAAGTGATTTATATCATAATTGATACTACGGAAATATAATTGAGCTCTCCTCTGATGTCACTGTTTCCACTTCGTTACTAGAAGGGGCATCAGTAATCTTGAGCTGGAGTTTGCAGGATGGATAACTTCATTTTAGAGCACAGTGTGGTCATCAATGCCATTTTGGTTCTCTTTTGATCTGGCTCTTAAGCCTGGGCTTCATGTCTTCCTGTCCATGAACATCTCAACTGCCTCAGGTTCCCTACCTCTGGCAGCCAGTATCCACAGCAGTCTTAATTCTGCTTCCTTCTTCATCTAACCTTTGGAAGCATGCCCATAACTAAATGTCCTGTTAAACCTTAGTTGTCATCTTTAGCTTGTACCTGAGGTTGCTCCAGAACTAGTGGAACTCAGAAGCTGATGATATAAAGATAGTGTGTTCTTGGTAACTAATGGTTAGTTGACCCAACACAAACACTTCCATTTCACCAGCAATACTAGAGTAGTCCCCCTGTATTCAAAGTTTTACAATTCTCTATTTTAGTCACCTGTGCACAGTGCAGTTGAAAAATATTAAATGGAAATTTCCAGAAACAAATCACAAATTGTTTATGAATTCATTATTTAAAAGTAATT